>NW_025413877.1:0-1800 GCF_002201575.2 Neomonachus schauinslandi
TGGTTTTGGGATCAAGGTAATGCTGGCCTCATAAAATGAGTTTGGAACTTTTCCTTCCATTTCTATTTTTTGGAACAGTTTCAGAAGAATAGGTATTAACTCTTCTTGAAATGTTTGGTAGAATTCCCCTGGGAAGCCATCTGGCCCTGGGCTTTTGTTTTCTGGGAGATTTTTGATGACTGCTTCAATTTCCTTAGTGGTTATAGGTCTGTTCAGGTTTTCTATTTCATCCTGGTTCAGTTTTGGTAGCTGATATATCTCTGGGAATGCCTCCATTTCTTCCAGGTTATCTAATTTGCTGGCATAGAGTTGCTCATGATATGTTCTTATAATTGTTTGTATTTCTTTGGTGTTGGTTGTGATCTCTCCTCTTTCATTCATGATTTTGTTGATTTGGGTCATTTCTCTTTTCTTTTTGATAAGTCTGGCCAGGGGTTTATCAATCTTGTTAATTCTTTCAAAGAACCAGCTCCTAGTTTTGTTGATCTGTTCTACTGTTCTTTTGGTTTCTATTTCATTGATTTCTGCTCTGATCTTTATTATTTCTCTTCTCCTGCTGGGTTTAGGCTTTATTTGCTGTTCTTTCTCCAGCTCCTTTAGGTGTAGGGTTAGGTTGTGTACTTGAGACCTTTCTTGCTTCTTGAGAAAGGCTTGTATTGCTATATACTTTCCTCTTAGGAGTGCCTTTGCTGCATCCCAAAGATTTTGAACAGTTGTGTTTTCATTTTCATTGGTTTCCATGTATTTTTTTAATTCTTCTTTAATTTCCTGCTTGATCCATTCATTCTTCAGTAGGATGCTCTTTAGCCTCCATGTATTTGAGTTCTTTCCAACTTTCCTCTTGTGATTGAGTTCTAGTTTCAACGCACTGTGGTCTGAAAATAGGCAGGGAATGATCCCAATCTTTTGGTACCGGTTGAGACCTGATTTATGACCTAGGATGTGATCTATTCTGGAGAATGTTCCATGGGCACTAGAAAGAATGTGTATTCTGTTGCTTTGGGATGGAATGTTCTGAATAGGTCTTGAAGTCCATTTGGTCCAGTGTGTCATTTAAAGTCTTTATTTCCTTGTTGATCTTTTGCTTAGACGATCTGTCCATTTCAGTAAGGGGTGTGTTAAAGTCCCCCACTATTATTGTATTGTTGTCGATGTGTTTCTTTGCTTTTGTTATTAATTGCCTTATGTAATTGGCTGCTCCCATGTTAGGGGCATAGATATTTACAATTGTTAGATCTTCTTGTTGGATAGACCCTTTCAGTAGGTTATAGTGTCCTTCCTCATCTCTTATTACAGTCTTTGGTTTAAAATCTAATTTGTCTGATATAAGGATTGCCACCCCAGCTTTCTTTTGGTGTCCATTAGCATGGTAAATCGTTTTCCACCCCCTCATTTTCAATCTGGGGATGTCTTTGGTTCTAAAATGAGTCTCTTGCAGACAGCATATCGATGGGTCTTGTTTTTTAATCCAGTCTGATAGCCTGTGTCTTTTGATTGGGGCATTTAGCCCATTTACATTCAGGGTAACTATTGAAAGATAGGAATTTAGTGCCATTGTATTGCCTGTAAGGTGACTGTTACTGTATATTGTCTGTGTTCCTTTCTGGTCTATGTTGCTTTTAGGGTCTCTCTTTGCTTAGAGGACCCCATTCAAGATTTCTTATAGGGCTGGTTTCGTGTTTGCAAATTCCTTTAGTTTTTGTTTGTCCTGGAAGCTTTTTATCTCTCCTTCAATTTTCAATGACATCCTAGCTGGATATAGTATTCTTGGCTGCATATTTTTCTCATTTAGTGCTCTGA
>NW_025413877.1:1900-1967 GCF_002201575.2 Neomonachus schauinslandi
ATTTCTTGTAGGGCTGTTTCGTGTTTGCAAATTCCTTTAGTTTTTGTTTGTCCTGGAAGCTTTTTAT
>NW_025413878.1:0-1965 GCF_002201575.2 Neomonachus schauinslandi
TGGAAGCAGCCCAAGGGTCCATCTGTTGATCAGTAGATCAATAAGATTTGGTATGTATGTAAACACACATGCACATACATATAAACCATATAAATATATATGTATTTATATATATATATATATATATATATATATATATATATATATTTGCAGGTAACATGGTACTGTATATAGAAAACCTGAAAAAAAAACATTATAAAAAATTATATATATATATATAATATATATTATTATTATATATTATATATATATATAAATTTATATATATATATATATATATATATATATATATATATATATATAAAATAGATATTATAAGACACACACACACACACACACCAAAAACGGAATATGATACAGCCATAAAATATAACGAGATCTTGCCATTTGCAACAACATGGATGGAACTTGAGTGTATTATGCTAAGTGAAATAAGCCGGTCAGTGAAAACAGATACCATAGGATGTGTATATTAACTATAGTAGAATGGAAAAATTAATAATAAAAAATAAACTGGGAATAAAAAGAAAGAGATGGCTTTATTTAGTTTTAATTTTATTTCAGTATAGTCAAAACGTAATATTGCTTTAGTTTTAGGTGCAAGAACTTGAGATTCCACAACTTGAGATTCCACAAGCTTAAATATTATGCTGCTATGCTCACCACAAGTGCAGTTACCATCAGTCGTCATACAACAGAATTACAATATCAGTGACTATGTTCCCTATGCTTTGCCTATTACTAAAGCCAATTAAAAAATGGGTTTATTAATTATTGTAGTATGGGGAGCACCCATTTTAGGGGAATCATAGGACATCTCAGAATGAAAATTATAGAAAGAATATATAATGTTTAGGTTTGTGTTAGGTGATTGTGCAAGGCTTTTAGGAAGTGGGGTTTGCTTTGGATTGCTGCTGTCAGCAAGCATGAGGAATTCTATGACTGGCTGTCTTAATAACTCTTACATAGGTGAACCCTATCAGAGCAAGGCTAACACAGTCACTGGTAACAAAGCCACAGTCATTCATTTGTAGGAAAGGGAAATGCTCAGTAGTTTTTTGACTTGGGTGATGTTCGTGTTGTGTCTGTGTTCACACAGGATCGGGCAGGGTCTTGTTTTTGCCGTGGTCCATCATGGTCACAGAGTTGCTGTGTTCAATATTCAATATTGATGGTATTAGTTTCCTATTGCTGATAGAACACATTACTCTACCCTTATTAGCTTTAAAAACACCAGTTTATTTCCTTACACTTCATGGGGTCAGAAGTCTGAAATTGGTCTCACTGAGCTAAAATCTAGTCATTGTCAGGCTGCATTTCCTCTGGAAAATCTGGAATAGAATAGTTTCCTTGCCTTTTCACTTTCTAGATATCTCCTGAGCTCCATGGCTGGTGCCTTCCTTCCCTGACTTTTGAGGTCAGCAACATTGAGCTGAAACCTCACACTGTCATTTCTCTGATTCCTTCAGTTTCCTGCTCCCACATTTAAAGACCCTCGTGATTAGTTTGGGGTTCACATTGCTATCCTGCATAATCTCTCTATTTTAAAGTCAAGTGATTAGCAACCTTAATTCCATCTGTAACCTGGACTTTACTTTGCCATATAAAGCAACATATCCACAGTGTACAGTGAATAGAATACAGACTTCTTTTTCCCCCATTTTTCCATTTGTATGGTCACCATGGCTTTCTGTGACCTTGTGTATCTTTAATGGAGGAACAACAAGGTCAGCTCGAAGCAATACCAAGGTATTCTTGTAATACCTGGTCAGCTATGAATATTAGGGGCTGCTTATCTCAGGTGAACAATATTCAATTTATTTTATTTATTCTATTTATTCTATATAGACCTCTTATTAATGTGTCTGTCACATTGATTGACTTGTGAATGTTGACCCACACTTGCATCCCGGGGATTAATCCCACTTGGTCGTGGTGGATGATCCTTTCAATGTATCGTTGGAT
>NW_025413879.1:0-1964 GCF_002201575.2 Neomonachus schauinslandi
ACTGATCCTCAGGTATCAAAACCACAATGAGATATGACTTCCTACCTGTCAGAGTGGCTATTACCTAAAAGACAAAAAATAACAAGTGTTGGCGAGGATGTGGAGAAAATGGAACCCTCGTGCATTGTTGCTGGGAATGTGCATTGGTGTAACCACTATGGAAGGTCTTCAAAAAATGAAACATAGAAATACTGTATGACCCAGCAAATCCACTTCTGGTTATATACATGAAGAAAACAAAAAAACACCCATCCGGAAAGATATACACATCCTTGTGTTTCTGGCAGCATTATTTACAAGGACCAAGATACTGATGCAACCCTAAGTGGCTGTTGATAAATGTATAAAGAAGATGGGGTATGTATACATAAGGAATATAACTCAGCCGGAAAAATGAATGCAATCTTAACATTTGCAACAACTTGAGTGGACCTAAGAGTATTATGCTAAGTGAAATGAATCACAGAAAAATAAATCTACTAGGATTTCACTTACATGTGAATCTAAAAAACAAAAGAGTGAAACAAAACAAAACAGAACCAGACTCGTAGAGGCAGGAAGCAAGCTGTTGGTTACCAGAGGGGGAAGAAGGGGTCAGGGGCAGATGATACAGGTGAGGGGATTAAGCGGTACAAACTTCGAGTTATAAAATAAACAGGCCATGGGGATGGAATGTACATATAGGGAATATGGTCAATATAATTCCGGTCACTTTGAAAAATGACGGATGGTAACTAGACTTACCCTAAGGATCATTTCGTAATGTATAAAACTACTGGATCACTCTGATGTCGATCCACCTCAAACTAGAAGATAATGTGTATCAATGATACTTCAGTTTAGCAATTGATTAAACTGAAAAATAAAAAAATAAAACTGCTACCTCACAAAGATTCTGGGGCTGGGCTCCCGCTACCAAGCATACTGGGCAGTTGCTTGGGGCCAGGCCCCAGCTGCCCAAGACCTGCTGAAGGAGTGTGCCCTGCACATGCAGGGCTGCTCAGAGCAGGGTTCCCAGGGATCTGGAACAGGGCAAGGGTTTGCAGATGCTGGTTCCAGGAGCTGGCACTCGGGGTACAAGGGGTTTGTACAGTCACATGCCTTCTGTGCACAACACAGCCTAGGCTCACCTTAGGCACAGCTGGAGGATACTGGACTAGCCACGGCAAGGAAGGGCCACTGGCTGGCAATTTCTCCAATAAGAGACAGCTGGGCTGTCTGGCAAGGGAGACACCTGGCCCCCAATCAGGCAACCGGTCCAGACGTACTGTGCATGGACTGTGCCTGTGGGCCTAGCGGTTCAGGGTTGCCTGGGATCTGGAACAAGGCGAGTGTCATGGTCATAGGCTCCGTCTCTACACAGATAAGGGGTATGTCTAACATCAAGGCATAACCTGCAGAAATGAGCATAAGTTTCCCAAAGGCACAGCTGGAAGAGACTAGAATATATTCCCAGGGAGGTGCTAGTTGGCTGGAAGGTGATTCTTCCAAGAAGAGTCCTCTGGGTTCCCTGGTTCTGGAAGAGCCCTGGACCCGATTAGGCTACAAGTCCAAATTAGGATTTGCAGCTGATGCCTCAATGTGATTCTCAGGGAATGAGCTGGGGACAGTGCTCCCCAAATCTGGGGCCGGAGGCCCTCCCACCCACTCTGTGCTGCTCTGCAAGCAGGTGAGCTCCAGGGGAAGCTGGTGGCCTCTCAGGCTGAAGTGACACATTTCCCATTCTCAGGGGTCTTCATCCATTCTTGCTCACCACAAGTCCCTCTCCATTGGGTTGCTTGGGCCCCATGGTAGGAAGAAACTCACCGGCTGTGCCCGCACCACACCGTGCTTGGGCCTCCAGTGGAGGCTCCACGGTGCAAGGACCTGGGCTTTGCTCACCTCGCAGCCAGAGCAGGGCTGTCTCCAAACAGGCACCTAGAAATGCTGCAGGAAGGATGGATCCTGCCACCAAGTCAGGGATG
>NW_025413880.1:0-1963 GCF_002201575.2 Neomonachus schauinslandi
CCCAGCAAGAGAGGTCAGGCTCCCTCTCCCACAGGGCGGATGGCTCCTGGGCCAAACCCCTTCCTGGCCACACCGCCTGCCTCCTCTTCCTGCACGCCTCCCTCCCTCCGTCTTCCCTGTCCTCCTTCCCTCCATCTCAGCCCAGGACTCCCAGATGCTCTTCCATGGAGATTTCTGGATCTGGACTCCTGACCACAGGCCTCCTGACACCCCCGCCCCCACATTACACATTCTGTGTCTCCGGTGTATTGGGATGGCCTTGGGTAAGTCAGACCACTGTCCCTTCGGGCTAGTCCACACCAAGTCTGACCGCCACCTAGCTTGCTCATGGCCTTCAGCCACCAGCATCCCCTGTGTTCTCTGAGACAGACTTCTGGGGGCAGCTTGGACCCTGCCCCTGCCTCTATAGTGAGGCCCCTCCAGTAGGCCTGCTCCTTAGATCCCCACCTGCACTCCTCCCAAGGTAGAATGTCCTCGACATCCCATTTTACCTGCGGTCTTTGCTCAAACTCTCCTGACTTCTGGGAAACCTCGCCTTCCATACAACCCCAGTGCTCCTCACAACAAGTGCCCTCCTTAAAACCCATCCCCTATCTTGCCAACCCCCCACCCACCTCCCTGCATCAACCCTCAGTTTGTCTCTATCCTTAGGAGTCTCTTGTGCCCTCTATCTTTCTCTCATTTATTTTTCTTTTCCCCCTTTCCATATGTTCATCTG
This sequence comes from Neomonachus schauinslandi, assembly GCF_002201575.2. NCBI lineage: Eukaryota > Metazoa > Chordata > Mammalia > Carnivora > Phocidae > Neomonachus > Neomonachus schauinslandi. Next base: position 719 of record NW_025413880.1, read on the forward strand.
GTTCATTTCTTAAATTCCACATACATTTTATATTAACACATGTTTAAAGGGAAAAATACTTATGTATTTTTAAAAAGCTAGTGATGCCTGGGTATTTACCCCAAAGATACAAAAGTAGGGATCCGAAGGGGTACGTGCACCCCGATGTTTATAGCAGCAATGTCCACAATAGCCAAACTGTGGAAAGAACCAAGATGTCCGTCGACAGATGAATGGATAAAGAAGATGTGGTATATATATACAATGGAATATTATGCAGCCATCAAAAGGAATGTGATCTTGCCATTTGCAACGACGTGGATGGAACTGGAGGGTATTATGTTGAGTGAAATAAGTCAAACAGAGAAAGACATGTATCATATGATCTCACTGATATGAGGAATTCTTAATTGCATGAAACAAACTGAGGGTTGCTGGAGTGGGGGGTGGGGTGGGAGGGATGGGGTGACTGGGTGATAGACACTGGGGAGGGTATGTGCTCTGGTAAGCGCTGTGAATGTGCAAGACTGTTGAATCTCAGAACTGTACCTCTGAAACAAATAATGCAATATATGTTAAGAAAAAAAAAAGAAGAAGAAGAAGGTAGCGGGAGGGGAAGAATGAAGCGGGGGAAATCGGAGGGGTAGACGAACCATGAGAGACGATGGACTCTGAAAAACAAACAGGGTTCTAGAGGGGAGGGGGGTGGGAGGATGGGTTAGCCTGGGGGTGGGTATTGAGGAGGGCACATTCTGCATGGAGAACTGGGTGTTATGCACAAACAATGAATCATGGAACACTTCATCTAAAACTAATGATGTAATGTATGGGGATTAACATAAGAATAAAAAAAATAAATAAAAAGCTAGTGAGAAGAGTGATTTTTTTACATTTTTTGCACACCTCTTTTTTTTTTTTACTTGTATTTTTTAGTTTTATTTAAATTCAAGTTAGCTAACATATAGTGTATTGTTAATTTGGGGGGTAGAATTTAGTGATTCATCATTTGCATATAACACCCAGTGCTCATGACATCAAGGGCCCTCCTTAATGCCCATCCACCAATTACCCCGTCCCCCCACCCACTTCCCCTCCAGCAACCCTGTTTGTTCTCTGTAGGTAAGGGTCTCTGATCGTTTGTCTCCCTCTCTGTTTTTAGCCTATTTTATTTTTCCTTCCCTCCCCTAAGTTCATCAGTTCTGTATCTTAAATTCCTCATATGAGTGAAATCTGATGGTATTTGTCTTTCTCTGAATGACTTCATTC
>NW_025413881.1:0-1960 GCF_002201575.2 Neomonachus schauinslandi
GTGGCCAGCTGCTTGCGCGGGGCCTTGCCGCCGGTCGACTTGCGGGCGGTCTGCTTCGTGCGAGCCATGGCTTGAACGCCCAATGCCAGTAAGAAGTGAAAACTGGTCAGAGCATTTATAGTGAGAGCCAGGAGCTGATTGGACAAAAGGGGACCAGTCTACACAACCGGGAACCGGATTGGTTAAGGACTCGAGCTTTTTCTGTACCAAACGCCCTGCTATGATTGCCGAAGACCTTCATATATATGTTTTCTGTCCGCTTTCTACTGGCGATTTCCAGTAGAAATAAATGCAAGCTACATAAGAAATAGTAATTCTTCTAGGATCCACATTAGAACAAGGTAAAACCAGGAAAAATTATTTTAAATAATGTTTTGTTTAACCCAATATATCCAAAATATTCATTTCGACATATAGTCAGCAATTGTTAGATATTTTACATTCCTTTTTACTTTGTACGAACACGGCGGAATAGTGTATTTTATAGATTCTGCACTTAAGTCAGACTAGCCACATGCCCAGTGATTACCGGCACAATTGGCTAGTGCTTACCACACAGGATGGGTCAACTCTATACCCTCTCTTCTCAATTTCTTATTCTCTGAATACTTAAAATTTAAGATTTGTTTTTATTTTTCAGCGAGAAAAATATAATTTGCATGTGAGCAATCCAAGGCAAGGAATTTCACAAAGAAACACATCCTTACATGAACTTCTTTTCATTTTCAGATAATATAAGACAATCCCATTACAGCATGCTTTATTTTTCTGCTATCCTGGAAATTCAAAATTATAACAAACCTATTGTCTTGTTCAATTTGGGGGTGGACAGGCTGGCTCTGCGATGGGCATGAAGCATGTATGTCTGTAATTTAACATAATTACTCATAATTCCTTTGTCTTTTTTTTTTTAAGATTTTATTTATTTATTTGACAGAGAGAGACACAGCGAGAGAGGGAACACAAGCAGGGGGAGTGGGAGAGGGAGAAGCAGGCTTCCCGCCAAGCAGGGAGCCCGATGCGAGGCTCGATCCCAGGACCCTGGGATCAAGACCTGAGCCGAAGGCAGATGCTTAACGACTGAGCCACCCAGGCGCCCCATAATTTCTTTGTATTAAAGAATCTAATCCCCCACCCCCCCCCACCAGTAAGCTATATGGGGATAAACTAAACCACCCCTTTGCATCTACATCCAGTAGTTCTAGTTAGCAACTGGCAAAACCATAGGATAGGTTCACTGCATGGCATGATGCATCTTGATGCCTACTGAGCTTGAAGTTACCAAGGCAGGCAATTATAGAATCTAATTTCATTCGTGAATCAAGACCTTTAAGTCACAATTTTAAAAAGGCATTTAAAAAAGTTAATCAGCTACCTGCTAACTTTTCAAATAAAGAGGCAGATTAAAAATTATTTCCTCAATGTAGCAATGTGAAAACATAGGTCAGATAAGGTGTGCCTCAGAATTCTAAAGGCTCTGAAAATAGTTTTGGATTAGTATGGACGTTTGGGTTTATCCCTTTATCTTCAGAATGTCTTTAATTACCAAGGGCCAAGAAACAAGGTTTTTGAAACTGCTGCGTTTGCCTCAAATCCACCGCCAGAATTTACACCTTTGAGGCTTATAGTGGGAGGTTAGGAACATCAGTAATTAAGTGTCAAGGAGACCCTCCACAATTTATCAAATGCTGATGAATGCAAACCAGTCTTTAGAATATTCCCATGAAAGCATAGGGTTTTAAGTATTTCAGGCTTTGCAAAACCTAACTTTGATCAAATTGTCCTCCCTTAACCCAAGTTGTGAGGTTGATGCAAACTGCGGTAAAGTGAAGGTTTTTCAAAAGTGTTCAGTTCTTCACAGAAAGTCGTAGGTGGCTCTTAAAAGAGCCTTTGATTTGTAAGAGAGGGACTGGTGGTTTTGCAAACATTTCACTTGCCCTTGGCCTTGTGGTGGCTCTCG
>NW_025413882.1:0-1960 GCF_002201575.2 Neomonachus schauinslandi
ACAAAGACCCCATCAAAAAGGAGAATTACAGACCAATATCCCTGATGGACATGGATGCAAAAATTCTCACCAAAATACTAGCCAATAGGATCCAACAGTACATTAAAAGGATTATTCACCATGACCAAGTGGGATTTATCCCTGGGCTGCAAGGTTGGTTCAACATCCGCAAATCAATCAATGTGATACAATACATTAAGAAAAGAAAGAACAAGAATCAATAGATGCAGAAAAAGCATTTGACAAAGTACAGCATCCTTTCTTGATCAAAACTCTTCCGAGTATATAGATAGAGGGTACATACCTCAATATCATAAAAGCCATCTATGAAAAACCTACAGCGAAAATCATTCTCAATGGGGAAAAACTGAGAGCTTTCCCCCTAAGGTCAGGAACGCGGCAGGGATGTCCACTATCACCACTGCTATTCAACATAGTATTGGAAGTCCTAGCCACAGCAATCAGACAACAAAAAGAAATCAAAGGCATCCAAATTGGCAAGGAAGAAGTCAAACTCTCACTCTTTGCAGATGATATGATACTTTATGTGGAAAACCCAAAAGACTCCACCCCAAAACTGCTAGAACTCATACAGGAATTCAGTAAAGTGGCAGGATATAAAATCAATGCACAGAAGTCAGTGGCATTCCTATACACCAACAACAAGACAGAAGAAAGAGAAATTAAGGAGTCGATCCCATTTACAATTGTGCCCAAAACCATAAGATACCTAGGAATAAATCTAACCAAAGAGACAAAGGATCTGTACTCAGAAAACTATAAAGTACTCATGAAAGAAATTGAGGAAGACACAAAGAAATGGAAAAACGTTCCATGCTCATGGATTGGAAGAACAAATATTGTGAAGATGTCAATGCTACCTAGAGCAATCTACACATTCAATGCAACCCCATCAAAATACCATCCACTTTTTTCAAAGAAATGGAACAAATAATCCTAAAATTCGTATGGAACCAGAAAAGACTCCGCATAGCCAGGGGAATGTTGAAAAAGAAAAGCAAAGCTGGCGGCATCACAATTCCGGACTTCCAGCTCTATTACAAAGCTGTCATCATTAAGACAGCATGGTACTGGCACAAAAACAGACACATAGATCAATGGAACAGAATAGAGAGCCCAGAAATGGACCCTCAACTCTATGGTCAACTCATCTTTGACAAAGCAGGAAAGAATGTCCAATGGAACAAAGACAGTCTCTTCAACAAATGGTATTGGGAAAATTGGATAGCCACATGCAGAAGAATGAAACTGGACCATTTACTTACACCACACACAAAAATAGACTCCAAATGGTTGAAAGACCTCAATGTGAGACAGGAGTCCATCAAAATCCTAAAGGAGAACACAGGCAGCAACCTCTTTGACCTCAGCTGCAGCAACTTCTTCCTAGAAACATCGCCAAAGGCAAGGGAGGCAAGGGCAAAAATGAACTATTGGGACTTCATCAAGATAAAAAGCTTTTGCAAAGCAACGGAAACAGTCAACAAAACCAAAAGACAACTGACAGAATGGGAGAAGATATTTGCAAATGACATATGAGATAAAGGGCTAGTATCCAAAATCTATAAAGAACTCATCAAACTCAACACCCAAAGAACAAAGAATCCAATCAAGAAATGGGCAGAAGACATGAACAGACATTTTTCCAAAGAAGACATCCAAATGGCCAACAGACACAGGAAAAAGTGCTCAATATCGCTCGGCATCAGGGAAATCCAAATCAAAACCTCAATGAGATACCACCTCATACCAGTCAGAATGGCTAAAATTAACAAGTCAGGAAACGACAGATGTTGGCGGGGATGCGGAGAAAGGGGAACCCTCCTACACTGTTGGTGGGAATGCAAGCTGGTGCAGCCACTCTGGAAAACTGTATGGAGGTTCCTCAAAAAGTTGAAAATAGAGCTACCATATGATCCAGCAATTGCACTACTGGGTA
>NW_025413883.1:0-1960 GCF_002201575.2 Neomonachus schauinslandi
CATGTTGATGTAAAAGTTGGGTATTCATCCTTTCTGATGGCTGAGTAATATTCCATTGTATATATGGACCACATCTTCTTTATCCATTCATCTGTTGAAGGGCATCTTGGCTCTTTCCACAGTTTGGCTATTGCGGACATTGCTGCTATGAACATTGGGGTGCATATGGCCCTTCTTTTCACTACATCTGTGTCTTTGGGGTAAATACCCAGTAGTGTAATTGCTGGGTCATAGGGTAGCTCTATTTTTAAATTTTTGAGGAACCTCCACACTGTTTTCCAAAGTGGCTGTACCAACTTGCATTCCAACCAACAGTATAAGAGGGTTCCCCTTTCTCCACAACCTCTCCAACATTTGTTGTTTCTTTCCCTGTCCATTTTGGCCATTCCAACTGGTGTAAGGTGGTATCTCAGTGTGGTTTTGATTTGGATTTCCCTGATGGCTAATGATGATGAACATTTTTTCATGTGTCTGTTAGCCATGTGTATGTCTTCTTCAGAGAAGTGTCTGTTCATCTCTTCTGCCCACTTTTTGACTTGATTATTTGTTTTTTGGGTGTTGAGTTTGAGAAGTTCTTTATAGATTTTGGATACCAGCCCTTTATCTGTAGTGTCATTTGCAAATATCTTCTCCCATTCTGTGGGTTGCCTCTTTGTTTTGTTGACTGTTTCCTTGGCTGTGCAGAAGCTTTTTATCTTGATGAAGTCCCAAAAGTTCATTTTTGCTTTTGTTTCACTAGCTTTTGGAGATGTATCTTGAAAGAAGTTGCTGTGGCCGATGTCAAAGAGGTTACTGCCTATGTTCTCCTCTAGGATTTTGATAGATTCCTGTCTCACATTGAGGTCTTTCATCCACTTTGAGTTTATCTTTGTGAGTGGTGTTAGAGGATGGTCGAGTTTCATTCTTCTGCATGTGGCTGTCCAATTTTCCCAGCACCATTTATTGAAGAGACTGTCTTTTTTCCATTGCATGTTTTTTCCTGCTTTGTCAAAGATTATTTGACCATAGAGTTGAGGGTCCATATCTGGGTTTTCTATTCTGTTCCATTGGTCTGTATGTCTGTTTTTTGTGCCAGTACCATGCTGTCTTGGTGATCACTGCTTTGTAATATAGCTTGAAATTGGGCAACATGATGCCCCCAGCTTTGTTTTTCTTTTTCAACATCTCCTTGGCGATTCGGGGTCTTTTCTGATTCCATACAAATTTTAGGATTGTTTGTTCCAGCACTTTGAAAAATGTCATTGGAATTTTGATCGGGATGGCATTGAAGGTATAGATTGCTCTGGGTAGCATAGACATTTTAACAATGTTTATTCTTCCGATCCATGAGCATGGAATATTTTTCCATCTTTTTGTGTCTTCTTCAATTTCTTTCATGAGTGTTCTGTAGTTCCTAGAGTATAGATCCTTTACCTCTTTGGTTAGGTTTATTCCGAGGTATCTTATGGTTTTTGGTGCTATTGTAAATGGAATCGTTTCTTTAATTTCTCTTTCTACAGTTGCATTGTTACTGTATAAGAAAGCAACTGATTTCTGTGCATTGATTTTGTATCCTGCCACATTACTGAATTGCTGGATGAGTTCTAGTAATTTGGGGGTCGAGTCTTTTGGGTTTGCCACATAAAGTATCATGTCGTCTGTGAAAAGAGAGTTTGACTTCTTTGCCAATTTGAATACCTTTTATTTCTTTTTGTTGTCTGATTGCTGTTGCTAGGACTTCTAGTACTATGTTGAATAACAGTACGAGTGAGAGTAGGCACCCTTGACGTGTTCCTGATCTTAAGGGAAAGGCTCTCAGCTTTTCCCCACTGAGGATGATATTTGCTGTGGGTTTTTCATAGATGGATTTTATGAGCTTGAGGAATGTTCCCTCTATCCCTATACTCTGGAGAGTTTTAATCAGGAAAGGATGTTGTATTTTGTCAAATGCTTTTTCTGCATCAATTGAGAAGACCATATG
>NW_025413884.1:0-1959 GCF_002201575.2 Neomonachus schauinslandi
GTTTAATACTGTATTATTTTGAATCATGACTTAATTACTGACAATGGTTTATCCTGTCTTGGTTCTTACTACCTTGTATATCAGCGAGCTGCTCAGCTTCAAAAATTCACTACTCAAGAATAGATAACTCATTCAATCCTTCATCAAATTGTCTATTACTACTGATAAAACAATGTTTCCTGGAATGACTGGCTTTATTAATTAGGTTCCTTAACTCCTCATTGTGACCCTGTTTACTACAGCAGCAGTATACCCCATTTCTTTTTCTCCAGTGTTTGATATGATTCACAATTATAACAGAATATTGTGAAGATTAACAGAACTCATGCACTTAAAGGCACCCAGCATTGTATTTTTCATAAAGGAACGACTTAAATATGGTACATATCCTCTTGTTTTAATTCTGACAGCTACATATGAGAATACTGTTTGTGTCTTTCTACAAAATTCTTGGGAACAGTGTGTCCTATGCTTCAGTAACTGACTTCCAAAGGGGTAGCCTCCAAAACCAGAATTCTATCGTGAATTCTAGAGAAGGCTGACCAATTCATTCCCCATTGCCAAGAAGGATTTTTATTTATATTCAGTGATGAAAGGGTGGCTTGTATGAATATCTGAGAGTTGAGAATAAATATCTAGGTGGAAGTGTAAAAGAACATGCTATTTCTTTAACCTTCTAGCACCTGCCCCTGTCCTGCTCTTCTGTATTCTAGGACACATTGCCCTCCTGTTTCCTTCCTCTCTAAGGCAGATGTCCTGACAGTATCCTTGGCATTCACTCTCTTGACCTCTCAGCCTGTTCACGCAACAGCTTTCTGTTTTTTTTTTAATTTTTTTTTATTATATATTTTAATCACCATACATTACATCATTTGTTTTTGATGTAGTATTCCATAATTCATTGTTTGCGGATAACACCCAGTGCTCCATTCAATACATGCCCTCTTTAATACCCATCACCAGGCTAACCCATCCCCCCCTCCCCTCCCCTTTAGAACCCTCAGTTTGTTTCTTAGGGTCCATAGTCTCTCAGGGTTCATCTCTGCATCCGATTTCCCACCCTTCATTTTTCCCTCCCTACTATCTTCTTTTTTTTTTTTTAACATATAATGTATTATTTGTTTCAGAGGTACAGGTCTGTGATTCAACAGTCTTACACAATTCACAGCGCTCACCATAGCACATACCCTCCCCAATGTCTATCACCCAGCCACCCCATCTCTCCCACTCCCCCACTCCAGCAACCCTCAATTTGTGTCCTGAGATTAAGAATTCCTCATATCAGTGAGATCATATGGTACATGTCTTTCTCTGAATGACTTATTTTGCTTATCATAATACCATCTAGTTCCTTCCACGTCGTTGCAAATGGCAAGATTTAGCTGTTGTTTTTTTTTTTTTTTGATGTCTGCATAATTTTCCATTATATATATATACCACATCTTCTTTATCCATTCATCTATTGATGGACATCTTGGCTCTTTCCATAGTTTGGCTATTGTGGACATTGCTGCTATAAAAATTGGAGTGCACCTACCCCTTCGGATCCCTACATTTGTATCTTTGGGGTAAATACCCAGTAGTGCAATTGTTGAGTCATAAGGTAGCTCTATTTTCAACTTTTTGAGGAACCTACATACTGTTTTCCAGAGTGGCTGTACGAGCTTGCATTCCCACCAACAGTGTAGGAGGGTTCCCCTTTCTCTGCATTCTCGCCAACGTCTGTCATTTCCTCACACAGCAGCTTTCGGTTCGGTTGTGGTCTCAGCTTAAATGTTTCCCTAAGCGCAGCACATCGCAAGTAGAAAGCAAAACTGAAATGAAATCTCTAGGTTTTGCAGAAAAACCTGCAAGAGAGGCTTTGTTCTGATTTCCATCCAATGTGATATAATAGCAGCTGTGGCTAAAAGGAAACAGCAGGAAGTGTGAAGGGTGTGCTAATGAAGTTCCTCTCCAGGA
>NW_025413885.1:0-1957 GCF_002201575.2 Neomonachus schauinslandi
TTTAGAACCCAGTGCAGACGTGGGATGAAGAGGACCTTTGCATCTAGATGCATGGCTGTATGGCCCTGGACACAGATATCTAGTGGCAAGAGCACACCAAGGCAAGGTATTGGATTCTGAAGTTGCCCCAAAGGCTAGAGTCACCCAGTCTGGATGCACCCAAAGGAGCACCTGAACCAGCCCAATCCCAAAGTGTTTTTCTACATTTATTTAATTTCTTTATTTACATCAGGATGTCCAGTTGTCCCAGCGTCATTCTGAAAAGACAATATTTGGTTCATTGTCTTGTCTTTGTTTCTTTGAGAAAAGTCAGTTAACTATATCCATGTGAGTCTTTTTCTTGGCCTTTTTTTTTTTTTTTGCCATTGATGTCTTCATTTATTCTCACACCAGACAGCCAGTCATGATTTATGCAACTTTGTAGAAAATCTTGAATTTGAATATCACTCATCTTTCAACATTCTTCCTTTTCAATATAGTGTTGGCTATTTTAGGTCTTTTTTCTCCCACATAAGTATATAATCACATTGTCAATGTCTGCAAAATAACTTGATGGAATTTTCATTGCTATTTCATCAGATCTATAAATCTAAACAAATAGAACGAATATCTTCACAACATTAAGTTCTCCTATCCTTGAAAATGGAACATCTCATCGTTTATTCAGTTCTAATTGCATTCATCAGAATTCTGTACCATTTTCCATAGAGATCTAGTACATATTGTATTACTTTTGTACCCAACAATTTTCTTTCTTCCTTTTTTTCTTTTCTTCCCCCTTAGTGCTAATGTAATGATATTGTGTTTTCCATACCATATTACACTTGTTCATTGATGGCATACGGCAGGGTTGCAGTTGGTATATTAAAATTTTGTCTTGCAAATTTGGTAAATTACCTATTATTTTCACGAGTGCTTTTGTCAACTCTTTTGGGTTTTCTATCCAATAAATAGCTCAAGTATGAACAACAGCGTTTTTAACTTTTCCTTCTCCATTTATATACGTTTCTTTTCTGTTTCTTGTCTAATTGTATTTCTTACTACTTTCTGCACAATGCTGAAAAGGGGCAGTGAGAGGGAACATATCTGCCTTGTTCCTGATCTTAGTGGGAAGGCTTCTAGTTTACTACCATTAAGTATAAATTTGGCAGGAAGTTTCTTGTAGGTTTTTTTTTTTTTTTCAAGTTGAACTGTTACCTCTATTGCCCCAGTTTACTGAGAGGTTTTTAAATTTTATTTAATTTAATTTTAATTATTTATTTGACAGGGAGAGACACAGCGAGAGAGGGAACATACGCAGGGGGAGTGGGAGAGGGAGAAGCGGGCTTCCCATGGAGCAGGGTGCCTGATGTGGAGGCGCCCCGAGAGTTTAAATTTTTGAGTGGGTATCAGATACTGTACAATGGATTTCATGTATTAATATGGACTGGTGATTATTTTATAATTCAGTCTGTTGATGTAATGAATTGCATTAAATGATTTTGGAATGTTAAATCGATCTTTCATACCAGGAATAGATCCACATCATTGTGGTGTATAATTCTTTTTATACATTGTTGCATTCAATGTGTAATAATTTTTTGAGGCTGCTTGCATCTCTGTTCATAAGAGACACTGATGTGTAGTTTTTTTCTGTCATTGTTGGAATTATAATGAGGTAATGGTGATATCACAGAAGGAATCAGAAATGTTTCAGTTGCTTTTATACTCTGAAAGGAATTGTAGATAATTAATTTAATCTGTTCCTTCAAAGTTTAATAAAATTTGCCAGGGAACCCACCTGGGCCTGTGTTTCTGTTTTGGGAGGTTATTAATTATTTATTCAATTTATTCAATAGACATAGACCTATTCATTTCGTCTATTCCTTCTTAATGAGTTTTGGCAAATTGTGTCTTTCAAAGAATTTGCCCATTTCCACTAAATTATTAAATTTCTCACCATAGAGTTATTTATAAT
>NW_025413886.1:0-1957 GCF_002201575.2 Neomonachus schauinslandi
GGAGCGGAAGCATCTGGAAGTGGCCTCCCAACCGAGCCGGCCCAAGAACACGGACAAGGGGCGGGGGTCCAGCTGGAGGGGGGAGGAGGCCGGAGCCAGGCCCCCACGGCCCCGTGGAGCTCAAGACGCTGCGTTCCCCTCGACGTGGGCAGCAGAAAGGAATCGGGACCAAAGCTCGTGCCAAGCAGTTGCAGCCCCACAGAGAATGAGGACTCGGGGAATGCCCCCCAGCACAGCAGGCCAGGGCAGCCCACCCCGCAGATGGGGCTTGTGACCCTCGGGGCGGCAGGCCCGGGACAAGGGACCATCTTCCCGGAAACGCTGGGATTCCGTTGCTGCAGGGCGGTGTCTGCCTTCCCCACGCCCCAGTGTCCTGGCTCTGATGGTGTTGCCCTGAAAATACGGGAGCGTGGGCAGCTAGAGGGGGCACCCCCAGCCCCGCCCCCGAGCTCTCTTGTAAGCTGGTTAACGTCTAGGCCCCATCTCGGCCCCTCCATCCTCCTGGCCGGTGGCCAGCCTTTGGCTGCAGCTGTCCCCTCCCCTGGACGCCCACTCACCCCCAGGACCCCTCTCCCCGGAGCACTAAGGGCTCCCTGCTCTGTTCCTGGGCCTTGCTCCCAGAGTGGCCGAGGCAGTCCTGTTGAAGGCCTACTGTGTGCCGGGGGCTCTGCCACCTGCATGACCCTCCCCAGGGAGCCTCGGCCAGCCACACTGCCCCCGTTTCAGACCTCACTGTGATGCCTCTTTGCCCCATCCGAGCTCCCTGGGGAGAGCCACTGGGGTCCCCGTTTCACAGTGGTGGGGGTGGGGTGGAGACAGAGAGACAGGGCCCCCGAGTGTCGGGTGACAGACCAGCTACCCGAACCTCAAACCTCGGCAGCAGCCTGGAATGCCCAGCTGACCCCACATCGGAGAACGTCAGCAGAAATGACGCAGGGTGGGTGCGGCTGGCAATGTCCCCCCACAAAGGACAGAAGAGTAGGTTCAGAACCAGGCTCTGAGGTTGGGGTGCCGCGGTCCGCTGCTGGCCTGGGATGTTCCTGAGCCCCTGGCTTTGCTCCCAGAACCACAAGCTGCCCCCTCATTGGGCCTGTAGGGCCTTTTAGAACTGTTCGCAGAGCTAAGTTCGTTCCCCGAGGAGGCTGGTGCCCCCCCGCCCCGCCCTGGTGGCGCAGCGACCGGGCACACCAGGGCACGTGGGGTTGTGTGCGCCCCCCGGGGGAAATTGCTCAGTCAGAGCGCTCGGCTGGGAAGCCGGAGTCTGGGATCTCTGGAAGGCCGAGCCCAGCGGATCAGCTTCCTGCTGCTGGACCACCACTTACCGCAGACCTACACACACATTTATGGTCTCACTGTTCGTGAGCGGGCCCGTGCTGCCCGGCCCCTCCAGACGGCAGGCCAGGGGTTGCACGGGCCGTGTTCTCACCTGAGGCTCACCTGGGGAGGGCCTGCCGCCGAGATGGCTCAGGGGGGTGGCAGATTCATTTCCTTGTGGCTGCAGAGCGGCTGGTCCGGCCGGGCTCCTCACAATGGCCACATACATCATCAGGCCAGCACGGCGTCCCCAGAACGAGTCTGCTCAGTCTTGGATGACCTAAGGTGACCAGGGAGTGACCCTCATCTCCATGGCCGTGTGCTCTCAGAAGCACGCCACAGGTCTCACTCACACGTGGAGGCGTCAACACCAGCAGGCAGGGGTCCTGGGGCCATCCTAGGGTACGCCCCCATGCCACGGCCATGTTTTCCTGCTAAAGCTTTAGGATCGTGCAGTCCCAGGCAGCACGTGAGGGGTGGGGGAGAGGCCAAGAAGGACAGAAAGCAAACCTAAGGGGCGTGTCGGCAAGCTGGCCGTGGCTGGTCGCTTGGCTTGCAGGATGACTGGCTCCGGGTCCCCTCCAGGACAGCCCATGGGAGCGGAAGCATCTGGAAGTGGCCTCCCAACCGAGCCGGCCCAAGA
>NW_025413887.1:0-1957 GCF_002201575.2 Neomonachus schauinslandi
ATATTACCGTTAATCCTGATGGTAATTTCCCATGTAAACAGTAATTCCCTGATCTCTCACAAACACTAAAGAACATTCAGTAGTTGTGCTAGAAGGCACTACCATGGGACAGTTAAGTTTTGGAGAAAAACTGTCCTATTTTCCGTAAAAATAAAAAAATCAAACTGTATAAACAAAACAAAAGAAGGGAATTGCCAAGGTCATTATGTCCTTAAAGGTTTTCTCTGGCCCTGACTTTAGATACATTCATCAGCAACATATACTTATTTTTTATGGAAATATTAATATATGCATTATTTTTTAATCCAGATATTAATGTAGGTATGGGACTTATTTGACCTTGCTTCACAGCTAGGTAAGTTAGTTTTTCAAAAAGAATGAAAGACTAATTATTAGGCAATAATGTGATCAAATTGCCAAAAGCTTCGAGGTGGTTCTATTTCAGTTCTCAGCCTGATGTGCTTTTAAAAATATCTCTACTTAGAGTAGTTACTGTTCATAATGCTTTATGGAATCTTTTTAGCTAACAGCTTGGATGATAAAGAAGCCATTATCCTTGATTTGGTGTGTTTAAAAACCCAAGTTAAATTTATGACAGACTGAAAATTAGCTGTCGTGTGGTACACCTCACTTCCTGTTCTGTGCAACTTGATATGTGTGTGAGCCACATGTCCAGCAGGATTTGTAAGAATATGTTATTGATTGGTGGGAAAACTATTTCAAAGTACCCTGCAAAAATGTACAAGATAACATGTGTAGGGTACATATAACCTTGCAGTTTTGGTTTATAAGAGATTTAACCTTTGGCTAAACAGCATATGATGAAATCTACTAGAAATTTTTCAGGAGAGGAAAATTCAGGATTTACTTCTTTAATTTCCGGGCTTTTATGCAGTTGACCAGTTTAGGAGGAAGATCTTATTAGTGCTTTATTTCCAGAGCAGATGAGAGATTATGAAACTACGTTAGTTTCTGAAATACCATGGATCAAAGAATTCAGTGTGTATCTGCCTTGCCTACCTCTCCCACTTCATTCCCATTACCTCATACTGACTTCTAGGAAGTACCTCGTTTACCACATGTATAGCTTGTATTGCATTTAAGGCTCTGACCTCATCCCCCATCTTATTAAATGATTTCACAGCATAATGTTGATTGATTAAAAATTTCTTAAGCAGTGAATTCAAGATAGCTCTCCAGGAGAAGAGTGAAATAGAATATACAAGATTTCTCATTTAAATGCAGCCCAGGATAAGTCATTACTGTGTGCTAATCTCTGACCAAAGAGATAGACTTTCTTAGTGGGCTTCTATCTATGTCTTTCACCACCAGCATTGGCCACTTTATGGGCAGTCATGTGAAAAACTAGGCACAGAGTGGAACTTGGCGTGGGTATCTTTCTGTACAGATGGTTCTAATACATTATGGCTACATCTCCCAAAGATACTTTTATATTTGGCACATTTTCTGTAATACCTAAGAAACTAAACAGACAAGTCTTTTATGTTTTATTTTTAAAGATTTTATTTATTTATTTATTTATTTATTTATTTATTTATTTATTTGACACAGCGCATGTGAGCACAAGCAGGGGGAGGGGCAGAGGGTGAGGGAGAAGCAGATTCCCTGTTGAGCAGGGAGCCTGATGTGGGACCGGAGCCGAAAGCAGACGCTTAACCAACTGAGCCACCCAGGCATCCCTGGAGATGTTTCTAATAGACACATTTCCGGTTGACTACCACTACCAGCTTACATTCTAATTTGACCCACACCTATTCTGTATAACATGGAGGCATGCATCATTCATATGGGTTCTATGGCTTTACAAAGAGGAACCCAGAAGGTAATCCTAGCTATTGTTAGAATTTTGGTTTTAAAAGGAAACCAGTCTAAACGTTTCCCTCCTCTTTATATTACCGTTAATCCTGATGGTAATTTCCCATGTAAACAGTAATTC
>NW_025413888.1:0-1957 GCF_002201575.2 Neomonachus schauinslandi
GGAGCGGAAGCATCTGGAAGTGGCCTCCCAACCGAGCCGGCCCAAGAACACGGACAAGGGGCGGGGGTCCAGCTGGAGGGGGGAGGAGGCCGGAGCCAGGCCCCCACGGCCCCGTGGAGCTCAAGACGCTGCGTTCCCCTCGACGTGGGCAGCAGAAAGGAATCGGGACCAAAGCTCGTGCCAAGCAGTTGCAGCCCCACAGAGAATGAGGACTCGGGGAATGCCCCCCAGCACAGCAGGCCAGGGCAGCCCACCCCGCAGATGGGGCTTGTGACCCTCGGGGCGGCAGGCCCGGGACAAGGGACCATCTTCCCGGAAACGCTGGGATTCCGTTGCTGCAGGGCGGTGTCTGCCTTCCCCACGCCCCAGTGTCCTGGCTCTGATGGTGTTGCCCTGAAAATACGGGAGCGTGGGCAGCTAGAGGGGGCACCCCCAGCCCCGCCCCCGAGCTCTCTTGTAAGCTGGTTAACGTCTAGGCCCCATCTCGGCCCCTCCATCCTCCTGGCCGGTGGCCAGCCTTTGGCTGCAGCTGTCCCCTCCCCTGGACGCCCACTCACCCCCAGGACCCCTCTCCCCGGAGCACTAAGGGCTCCCTGCTCTGTTCCTGGGCCTTGCTCCCAGAGTGGCCGAGGCAGTCCTGTTGAAGGCCTACTGTGTGCCGGGGGCTCTGCCACCTGCATGACCCTCCCCAGGGAGCCTCGGCCAGCCACACTGCCCCCGTTTCAGACCTCACTGTGATGCCTCTTTGCCCCATCCGAGCTCCCTGGGGAGAGCCACTGGGGTCCCCGTTTCACAGTGGTGGGGGTGGGGTGGAGACAGAGAGACAGGGCCCCCGAGTGTCGGGTGACAGACCAGCTACCCGAACCTCAAACCTCGGCAGCAGCCTGGAATGCCCAGCTGACCCCACATCGGAGAACGTCAGCAGAAATGACGCAGGGTGGGTGCGGCTGGCAATGTCCCCCCACAAAGGACAGAAGAGTAGGTTCAGAACCAGGCTCTGAGGTTGGGGTGCCGCGGTCCGCTGCTGGCCTGGGATGTTCCTGAGCCCCTGGCTTTGCTCCCAGAACCACAAGCTGCCCCCTCATTGGGCCTGTAGGGCCTTTTAGAACTGTTCGCAGAGCTAAGTTCGTTCCCCGAGGAGGCTGGTGCCCCCCCGCCCCGCCCTGGTGGCGCAGCGACCGGGCACACCAGGGCACGTGGGGTTGTGTGCGCCCCCCGGGGGAAATTGCTCAGTCAGAGCGCTCGGCTGGGAAGCCGGAGTCTGGGATCTCTGGAAGGCCGAGCCCAGCGGATCAGCTTCCTGCTGCTGGACCACCACTTACCGCAGACCTACACACACATTTATGGTCTCACTGTTCGTGAGCGGGCCCGTGCTGCCCGGCCCCTCCAGACGGCAGGCCAGGGGTTGCACGGGCCGTGTTCTCACCTGAGGCTCACCTGGGGAGGGCCTGCCGCCGAGATGGCTCAGGGGGGTGGCAGATTCATTTCCTTGTGGCTGCAGAGCGGCTGGTCCGGCCGGGCTCCTCACAATGGCCACATACATCATCAGGCCAGCACGGCGTCCCCAGAACGAGTCTGCTCAGTCTTGGATGACCTAAGGTGACCAGGGAGTGACCCTCATCTCCATGGCCGTGTGCTCTCAGAAGCACGCCACAGGTCTCACTCACACGTGGAGGCGTCAACACCAGCAGGCAGGGGTCCTGGGGCCATCCTAGGGTACGCCCCCATGCCACGGCCATGTTTTCCTGCTAAAGCTTTAGGATCGTGCAGTCCCAGGCAGCACGTGAGGGGTGGGGGAGAGGCCAAGAAGGACAGAAAGCAAACCTAAGGGGCGTGTCGGCAAGCTGGCCGTGGCTGGTCGCTTGGCTTGCAGGATGACTGGCTCCGGGTCCCCTCCAGGACAGCCCATGGGAGCGGAAGCATCTGGAAGTGGCCTCCCAACCGAGCCGGCCCAAGA
>NW_025413889.1:0-1957 GCF_002201575.2 Neomonachus schauinslandi
ATATTACCGTTAATCCTGATGGTAATTTCCCATGTAAACAGTAATTCCCTGATCTCTCACAAACACTAAAGAACATTCAGTAGTTGTGCTAGAAGGCACTACCATGGGACAGTTAAGTTTTGGAGAAAAACTGTCCTATTTTCCGTAAAAATAAAAAAATCAAACTGTATAAACAAAACAAAAGAAGGGAATTGCCAAGGTCATTATGTCCTTAAAGGTTTTCTCTGGCCCTGACTTTAGATACATTCATCAGCAACATATACTTATT
Source organism: Neomonachus schauinslandi (assembly GCF_002201575.2). NCBI lineage: Eukaryota > Metazoa > Chordata > Mammalia > Carnivora > Phocidae > Neomonachus > Neomonachus schauinslandi. The sequence continues at coordinate 269 of NW_025413889.1, forward strand.
TTTTATGGAAATATTAATATATGCATTATTTTTTAATCCAGATATTAATGTAGGTATGGGACTTATTTGACCTTGCTTCACAGCTAGGTAAGTTAGTTTTTCAAAAAGAATGAAAGACTAATTATTAGGCAATAATGTGATCAAATTGCCAAAAGCTTCGAGGTGGTTCTATTTCAGTTCTCAGCCTGATGTGCTTTTAAAAATATCTCTACTTAGAGTAGTTACTGTTCATAATGCTTTATGGAATCTTTTTAGCTAACAGCTTGGATGATAAAGAAGCCATTATCCTTGATTTGGTGTGTTTAAAAACCCAAGTTAAATTTATGACAGACTGAAAATTAGCTGTCGTGTGGTACACCTCACTTCCTGTTCTGTGCAACTTGATATGTGTGTGAGCCACATGTCCAGCAGGATTTGTAAGAATATGTTATTGATTGGTGGGAAAACTATTTCAAAGTACCCTGCAAAAATGTACAAGATAACATGTGTAGGGTACATATAACCTTGCAGTTTTGGTTTATAAGAGATTTAACCTTTGGCTAAACAGCATATGATGAAATCTACTAGAAATTTTTCAGGAGAGGAAAATTCAGGATTTACTTCTTTAATTTCCGGGCTTTTATGCAGTTGACCAGTTTAGGAGGAAGATCTTATTAGTGCTTTATTTCCAGAGCAGATGAGAGATTATGAAACTACGTTAGTTTCTGAAATACCATGGATCAAAGAATTCAGTGTGTATCTGCCTTGCCTACCTCTCCCACTTCATTCCCATTACCTCATACTGACTTCTAGGAAGTACCTCGTTTACCACATGTATAGCTTGTATTGCATTTAAGGCTCTGACCTCATCCCCCATCTTATTAAATGATTTCACAGCATAATGTTGATTGATTAAAAATTTCTTAAGCAGTGAATTCAAGATAGCTCTCCAGGAGAAGAGTGAAATAGAATATACAAGATTTCTCATTTAAATGCAGCCCAGGATAAGTCATTACTGTGTGCTAATCTCTGACCAAAGAGATAGACTTTCTTAGTGGGCTTCTATCTATGTCTTTCACCACCAGCATTGGCCACTTTATGGGCAGTCATGTGAAAAACTAGGCACAGAGTGGAACTTGGCGTGGGTATCTTTCTGTACAGATGGTTCTAATACATTATGGCTACATCTCCCAAAGATACTTTTATATTTGGCACATTTTCTGTAATACCTAAGAAACTAAACAGACAAGTCTTTTATGTTTTATTTTTAAAGATTTTATTTATTTATTTATTTATTTATTTATTTATTTATTTATTTGACACAGCGCATGTGAGCACAAGCAGGGGGAGGGGCAGAGGGTGAGGGAGAAGCAGATTCCCTGTTGAGCAGGGAGCCTGATGTGGGACCGGAGCCGAAAGCAGACGCTTAACCAACTGAGCCACCCAGGCATCCCTGGAGATGTTTCTAATAGACACATTTCCGGTTGACTACCACTACCAGCTTACATTCTAATTTGACCCACACCTATTCTGTATAACATGGAGGCATGCATCATTCATATGGGTTCTATGGCTTTACAAAGAGGAACCCAGAAGGTAATCCTAGCTATTGTTAGAATTTTGGTTTTAAAAGGAAACCAGTCTAAACGTTTCCCTCCTCTTTATATTACCGTTAATCCTGATGGTAATTTCCCATGTAAACAGTAATTC
>NW_025413890.1:0-1957 GCF_002201575.2 Neomonachus schauinslandi
ATACAACAATATTAACTACAGCATATTTTCATTCCTGGAAGAGGCATGGACCCAAAACTAATACTAAAATTATGTCATTTTTTTTCATAGGATCAGTTTGCAGTCAGAATTCAAAAACAAACCAATAAGCCAAAAGCAAAACAAAACAAAACTCAAACTGTTAGCAGAAAATTAAGGGCCTTGAGAACACAGTTGCTGAAACTAATATAATGCTAAATGTTCATTGAACTTGAACTAAAAAAAATGAATAAAAACATCACTCATCATCAGGGAAATGCCAATCAACACTACAATGAGATGTTACCTCACACCTGTCAGAATGGCTAAAGTCAATAACACAAGAAGTATAAATTGTTGGCGAGGCTGTGGAGGAAAAAGAATCCCTAATGTAGTATTGGTGGGAATGCAAACTGGGGTCGTCACTCTGGAAAACAATATAGAAGTTCTTCAGAAAGTTAAAAACAGAACTACTCTATGATCCAGCAATTGCACCACTAGGTATTTATCCAAAGGATACAAAAATACTAATTTAAAGGGATACATGTACCCCTTTGTTTACAGCATCATTATTTATAATTGCCAAGATATGGAAACAGCCCAAATGTCCATCGATTGATGAACGGATACAGAAGTGGTGTATAGATACAATAGAATATTATTCAGCTATAAATATGAATGTCAACAGATACAAAGTGATTGAAAGTCGCATATGCATCCCAATGTTTATAGTAGCAATGTCCACAATAGCCAAAATAAGCAAAGAGTCCAGATGTCCATCAACACATGAATCGATAAATAAGAAATGGTATATACCATATATTGTTGTTATATATATATATATTAATATATATATATAATATATATTATATACATTAATATATATAATATATATATATATTACCCATCCATCAAAAAGAATGAAGTTTTTCCATTTGCAACAACTGTATAGAACTAGAGGGTATTAGGCTAAGTGAAATAGGCCAGTCAGAGAATGAAAAAACCATATGATTTCACTCATATGTGGAATTCAAGAAACAAGACAGATGAACATAGGGAAAGGGAGGGGAAAAATAAAATACGATGAAATCAGAGAGGGAGAGAAACCATTACAGACTTAACAATAGGAAACAAACTGAGGGTTGCTGGAGGGAAGGTGGGTGGGGGGATGGGGTAACTGGGTGCTGGACATTAAGGAGGGCACTTGATGGAATGAGCACTGGGTGTTACATGCAACTGATGAATCACTAAACACTACCTCTGAAACTAATAATACACTATCTGTTAATTAATTGATTTTAAATAAGATTTTAAAAAGAATGAAATCTTGCTATTTGCAGCAAATGGATGGAGCTAAAGAGTATAATACTAAACAAATTAAGTCAGTCAGAGAAAGACAAGTATCATACGATTGCACCCATATGTGGAATTTAATAAACCAAAAAATGCACAAAGGGGAAAATTAGAAAGAAACAGACTTAATTATAGAAAACGAACTGATGGTAACGCGAGGACAGGTGGGTGGGTGGATGGGTGAAATATGCAAAAGGAATTAAGAGTACATTTACCTTGATGAGCACTGAGTAATATACAGAATTGTTTTTGTTTTGTTTTGTTTAGAACCGTTTCATCACTATATTGTACATCAGAAACTAATATAACTTGGTGTTAACTACACTGGAATTAAAATATAAATGATAAAAAAGAAGCTGTATAGGATATAATTCAGCTTATGTGTTCTTTCTTACCTCCCAGTCTCTTTTCATTGGGGTTCCTGGAAGTGGTTGAGACTTTCCATGTTTCCAGTTCCTGTGAGACACAACTATGGATCTATGTAGTGCTTGCCAGTCCCCATCTTGCTTTCATATCTTACATGAAGGTCCCATTCATGAGATCCAGGAAGGCACATTGTCCAGATGTCTCCACTTCTCAAAGTGATGGAAAATTTCTGTGGTTGCTC
>NW_025413891.1:0-1955 GCF_002201575.2 Neomonachus schauinslandi
CTCAACCGGTACCAAAAGATTGGGATCATTCCCTGCCTATTTTCAGACCACAATGCTTTGAAACTGGAACTCAATCACAAGACGAAAGTCGGAAAGAACTCAAATACACGGAGGCTAAAGAGCATGCTACTAAAGAATGAATGGGTCAACCAGGAAATTAAAGAAGAATTAAAAAAATTCATGGAAACCAATGAAAATGAAAACACAACTGTTCAAAATCTTTGGGATGCAGCAAAGGCAGTCCTAAGAGGAAAATATATAGCAATACAAGCCTTTCTCAAGAAACAAAAAAGGTCTCAAGTACACAACCTAACCCTACACCTAAAGGAGCTGGAGAAAGAACAGCAAATAAAGCCTAAACCCAGCAGGAGAAGAGAAATTATAAAGATCAGAGCAGAACTCAATGAAATAGAAACCAAAAGAACAGTAGAACAGATCAATGAAACTAGGAGCTGGTTCTTTGAAAGAATTAACAAGATTGATAAACCCCTGGCCAGACTTATCAAAAAGAGAAGAGAAATGACCCAAGTAAATAAAATCATGAATGAAAGAGGAGAGATCACAACCAACACCAAAGAAATACAAACAATTATAAGAACATATTATGAGCAACTCTATGCCAGCAAATTAGATAACCTGGAAGAAATGGAGGCATTCCTAGAGATGTATCAACTACCAAAACTGAACCAGGAAGAAATAGAAAACCTGAACAGACCCATAACCACTAAGGAAATTGAAGCAGTCATCAAAGATCTCCCAAAAAACAAAAGCCCAGGGCCAGATGGCTTCCCAGGGGAATTCTACCAAACATTTAAAGAATTAATACCTATTCTTCTGAAACTGTTCCAAAAAATAGAAATGGAAGGAAAACTTCCAAACTCATTTTATGAGGCCAGCATTACCTTGATCCCCAAACCAGACAAAGACCCTGTCTAAAAGGAGAATTACAGACCAATATCCCTGATGAACATGGATGCAAAAATTCTCACCCAAATACTAGCCAATAGGATCCAACAGTCCATTAAAAGGATTATTCACCACGACCAAGTGGGATTTATCCCTGGGCTGCAAGGTTGGTTCAACATCCGCAAATCAATCAACGTGATACAATACATTAACAAAAGAAAGAACAAGAATCATATGATCCTCTCAACAGATGCAGAAAAAGCATTTGACAAAGTACAGCATCCTTTCTTGATCAAAACTCTTCAGCGTATAGGCATAGAGGGTACATACCTCAATATCATAAAAGCCATCTATGAAAAACCTACAGTGAATATCATTCTCAATGGGGAAAAACTGAGAGCTTTCCCCCTAAGGTCAGGAATGCGGCAGGGATGTCCACTATCACCGCTGCTATTCAGCATAGTATTGGAAGTCCTAGCCACAGCAATCAGACAACAAAAAGAAATAAAAGGCATCCGAATCGGCAAAGAAGAAGTCAAACTCTCACTCTTTGCAGATGATATGATACTTGATGTGGAAAACCCCAAAGACTCCACCCCAAAACTGCTAGAACTCATACAGGAATTCAGTAAAGTGGCAGGATACAAAATCAATGCACAGAAGTCAGTGGCATTCCTATACACCAACAACAAGACAGAAGAAAGAGAAATTAAGGAGTCGATCCCATTTACAATTGCACCCAAAACCATAAGATACCTAGGAATAAATCTAACCAAAGAGGCAAAGGATCTGTACTCAGAAAACTATAAAATATTCATGAAAGTAATTGAGGAAGACACAAAGAAATGCAAAAACGTTCCATGCTCATGGATTGGAAGAACAAATATTGTGAAGATGTCAATGCTACCTAGAGCAATCTACACATTCAATGCAATCCCTATCAAAATACCATCCACTTTTTTCAAAGAAATGGAACAAATAATCCTAAAATTTGTATGAAAGCAGAAAAGACCCCGCATAGCCAGAGGAATGTTGAAAAAGAAAAGCAA
>NW_025413892.1:0-1954 GCF_002201575.2 Neomonachus schauinslandi
TGGCAATTCCATGTGGTTCAGGACACAGAACTAGTAAATTTTGAAATGAGGATTCCAATACAACTATACCTGGCTCCAGAACACTAACTCTTTTTCCTACTTTCCATACTTCTACATAACATTGTAGGGAAGAGAAAATGAGTTATGGGAGAAGCTTGCATCAGACAGGACCCTATTCTCTCCATGACAGTGGCCCCATCGGGGAAGGAACGGCTGATAGCTTTTTAGAGCAAGGTTGAGGGTTGGATAAAGAGCAGGACCAATCATTTGAATGCAGAAGTTACTTGAATGTCTGCTATTTGTATCTTTTGAAAGTTGTCTACATTAAATACTTTATATGCATTAAAAGAGTTAATCCATATAGTGAAGGCCATTTCTACAATAGCATGCTTACATTGTAAAGTGGTAAATGATAAACATTTTAATCTCTCCTCACCCTTCGAAAGATTTATCAGTTATCAATAGTTAGTGTCTTTAAGCAAATTACTGAGTTCCAACTGGCTCTAAGTTTCAGTGAACAGCTTCCAACAGCGAGATGAGTTCAATCGATGACATTAATGTCTTGTGAAGGGCCTTCTTTGTAGACCTTTTTATTGATTTTTATATTTACATGTCTCCAAAGATTTCATTCCTGAGCTGAAACCTCTACCCATCAATAAATGTACCTCCATCTGTTGTTCTGGGCTTACTTGTCATTCTTCCTGGACATTATCACAGTGCAGAGATTATTCTTGCACGCATTACCAACTTCAAAGTTGGACCCTGCTTTTTTCCTCCCTCCTTTTTCCTCTTCCTGACGTCAGCCTCGTAGAGCAAATCTGTGAGAGGAATTACTGATTGGACATGAGCCCAAATACCCTGCGTAAACAGTGGGAAAGACCTGAGGTGGCTGATGGAGAACACATGCTACTTCCTATGTTACAATTCCTACTTCTCAGCAGTGTTCCCCAAAAGGAAACACTTGTGACTTTGCATGCAGCATGTCCTGAATGTCCTTTGAGGAACACTGCTTTTTCCCCACTAACTAGATAAGTTTGGGCAGTGATCCTCAAAATGGCTCTTGAGAAACATTAGTCCTATTAAATGCTCTTCAAAGAAAGGAGTCACGCAATTTCAGAAAGATATCTGCACTTCCATGTTCATTGCAGCACCATTCATAAAAGCTAAGACATGGAAACATCAGTAGATAAATGGATGAAGAAAATGTAGTGTGTGGGGGTCACATTTATATATGTGTGCACATGTATACGTATATATTACATTTATATATATTATATTTACATATATAAATATATACACAATGGAACATTATTCACCCATAAAAAAATAAATCTTGCTACTCGCGACAGTATGGATGGACCTTGAGGACATTCTGCTAAGTGAAATAAGTCAGAGGAAGACAAATACTGTATGATCTCACTTATATGTGGAATCTGAAAAAGCCAATTTCACAGAAACAGAGTAGAATGGTGGTTGCCAGGGGTTGGAAGTGGGGTAAGTGGGGAGATGTTGGTAAAGGATACAACCTTCCAGTTATAGGATGAATAAATTCTGAGGATCTAATGGACAGCATGGTAACTATAGTCAACAGTACTGTATTGCATACTTTAAAGTTGCCAAGATCTTTAATATTCTCAACACACACACACACACACACAAAGGTCATTAGTGAGGTGATGGAAGTGTTAACTAACCTTATTGTGAAAATAATTTTGCAATATATACATGTATCAAGTTGTCTTGTTGCATACCTTAAACTTAAACAGTGTTATATGTCAGTTATATCTCAAGAAAGCTGGATGAATAAATAAATATTAATGAGAGACTGGGAAAAAATAAGGAATTCAAATACTGTTGAGAAACACAATTTACTGGCATCCTTCACAATGTACTTTGGAATGACAAGGCTCTGGTAAGTCCTGCAGTAGAGAAGTCTGTTTAGTATATTCTTCCC
>NW_025413893.1:0-1954 GCF_002201575.2 Neomonachus schauinslandi
GGGAAGAATATACTAAACAGACTTCTCTACTGCAGGACTTACCAGAGCCTTGTCATTCCAAAGTACATTGTGAAGGATGCCAGTAAATTGTGTTTCTCAACAGTATTTGAATTCCTTATTTTTTCCCAGTCTCTCATTAATATTTATTTATTCATCCAGCTTTCTTGAGATATAACTGACATATAACACTGTTTAAGTTTAAGGTATGCAACAAGACAACTTGATACATGTATATATTGCAAAATTATTTTCACAATAAGGTTAGTTAACACTTCCATCACCTCACTAATGACCTTTGTGTGTGTGTGTGTGTGTGTTGAGAATATTAAAGATCTTGGCAACTTTAAAGTATGCAATACAGTACTGTTGACTATAGTTACCATGCTGTCCATTAGATCCTCAGAATTTATTCATCCTATAACTGGAAGGTTGTATCCTTTACCAACATCTCCCCACTTACCCCACTTCCAACCCCTGGCAACCACCATTCTACTCTGTTTCTGTGAAATTGGCTTTTTCAGATTCCACATATAAGTGAGATCATACAGTATTTGTCTTCCTCTGACTTATTTCACTTAGCAGAATGTCCTCAAGGTCCATCCATACTGTCGCGAGTAGCAAGATTTATTTTTTTATGGGTGAATAATGTTCCATTGTGTATATATTTATATATGTAAATATAATATATATAAATGTAATATATACGTATACATGTGCACACATATATAAATGTGACCCCCACACACTACATTTTCTTCATCCATTTATCTACTGATGTTTCCATGTCTTAGCTTTTATGAATGGTGCTGCAATGAACATGGAAGTGCAGATATCTTTCTGAAATTGCGTGACTCCTTTCTTTGAAGAGCATTTAATAGGACTAATGTTTCTCAAGAGCCATTTTGAGGATCACTGCCCAAACTTATCTAGTTAGTGGGGAAAAAGCAGTGTTCCTCAAAGGACATTCAGGACATGCTGCATGCAAAGTCACAAGTGTTTCCTTTTGGGGAACACTGCTGAGAAGTAGGAATTGTAACATAGGAAGTAGCATGTGTTCTCCATCAGCCACCTCAGGTCTTTCCCACTGTTTACGCAGGGTATTTGGGCTCATGTCCAATCAGTAATTCCTCTCACAGATTTGCTCTACGAGGCTGACGTCAGGAAGAGGAAAAAGGAGGGAGGAAAAAAGCAGGGTCCAACTTTGAAGTTGGTAATGCGTGCAAGAATAATCTCTGCACTGTGATAATGTCCAGGAAGAATGACAAGTAAGCCCAGAACAACAGATGGAGGTACATTTATTGATGGGTAGAGGTTTCAGCTCAGGAATGAAATCTTTGGAGACATGTAAATATAAAAATCAATAAAAAGGTCTACAAAGAAGGCCCTTCACAAGACATTAATGTCATCGATTGAACTCATCTCGCTGTTGGAAGCTGTTCACTGAAACTTAGAGCCAGTTGGAACTCAGTAATTTGCTTAAAGACACTAACTATTGATAACTGATAAATCTTTCGAAGGGTGAGGAGAGATTAAAATGTTTATCATTTACCACTTTACAATGTAAGCATGCTATTGTAGAAATGGCCTTCACTATATGGATTAACTCTTTTAATGCATATAAAGTATTTAATGTAGACAACTTTCAAAAGATACAAATAGCAGACATTCAAGTAACTTCTGCATTCAAATGATTGGTCCTGCTCTTTATCCAACCCTCAACCTTGCTCTAAAAAGCTATCAGCCGTTCCTTCCCCGATGGGGCCACTGTCATGGAGAGAATAGGGTCCTGTCTGATGCAAGCTTCTCCCATAACTCATTTTCTCTTCCCTACAATGTTATGTAGAAGTATGGAAAGTAGGAAAAAGAGTTAGTGTTCTGGAGCCAGGTATAGTTGTATTGGAATCCTCATTTCAAAATTTACTAGTTCTGTGTCCTGAACCACATGGAATTGCCA
>NW_025413894.1:0-1954 GCF_002201575.2 Neomonachus schauinslandi
TGGCAATTCCATGTGGTTCAGGACACAGAACTAGTAAATTTTGAAATGAGGATTCCAATACAACTATACCTGGCTCCAGAACACTAACTCTTTTTCCTACTTTCCATACTTCTACATAACATTGTAGGGAAGAGAAAATGAGTTATGGGAGAAGCTTGCATCAGACAGGACCCTATTCTCTCCATGACAGTGGCCCCATCGGGGAAGGAACGGCTGATAGCTTTTTAGAGCAAGGTTGAGGGTTGGATAAAGAGCAGGACCAATCATTTGAATGCAGAAGTTACTTGAATGTCTGCTATTTGTATCTTTTGAAAGTTGTCTACATTAAATACTTTATATGCATTAAAAGAGTTAATCCATATAGTGAAGGCCATTTCTACAATAGCATGCTTACATTGTAAAGTGGTAAATGATAAACATTTTAATCTCTCCTCACCCTTCGAAAGATTTATCAGTTATCAATAGTTAGTGTCTTTAAGCAAATTACTGAGTTCCAACTGGCTCTAAGTTTCAGTGAACAGCTTCCAACAGCGAGATGAGTTCAATCGATGACATTAATGTCTTGTGAAGGGCCTTCTTTGTAGACCTTTTTATTGATTTTTATATTTACATGTCTCCAAAGATTTCATTCCTGAGCTGAAACCTCTACCCATCAATAAATGTACCTCCATCTGTTGTTCTGGGCTTACTTGTCATTCTTCCTGGACATTATCACAGTGCAGAGATTATTCTTGCACGCATTACCAACTTCAAAGTTGGACCCTGCTTTTTTCCTCCCTCCTTTTTCCTCTTCCTGACGTCAGCCTCGTAGAGCAAATCTGTGAGAGGAATTACTGATTGGACATGAGCCCAAATACCCTGCGTAAACAGTGGGAAAGACCTGAGGTGGCTGATGGAGAACACATGCTACTTCCTATGTTACAATTCCTACTTCTCAGCAGTGTTCCCCAAAAGGAAACACTTGTGACTTTGCATGCAGCATGTCCTGAATGTCCTTTGAGGAACACTGCTTTTTCCCCACTAACTAGATAAGTTTGGGCAGTGATCCTCAAAATGGCTCTTGAGAAACATTAGTCCTATTAAATGCTCTTCAAAGAAAGGAGTCACGCAATTTCAGAAAGATATCTGCACTTCCATGTTCATTGCAGCACCATTCATAAAAGCTAAGACATGGAAACATCAGTAGATAAATGGATGAAGAAAATGTAGTGTGTGGGGGTCACATTTATATATGTGTGCACATGTATACGTATATATTACATTTATATATATTATATTTACATATATAAATATATACACAATGGAACATTATTCACCCATAAAAAAATAAATCTTGCTACTCGCGACAGTATGGATGGACCTTGAGGACATTCTGCTAAGTGAAATAAGTCAGAGGAAGACAAATACTGTATGATCTCACTTATATGTGGAATCTGAAAAAGCCAATTTCACAGAAACAGAGTAGAATGGTGGTTGCCAGGGGTTGGAAGTGGGGTAAGTGGGGAGATGTTGGTAAAGGATACAACCTTCCAGTTATAGGATGAATAAATTCTGAGGATCTAATGGACAGCATGGTAACTATAGTCAACAGTACTGTATTGCATACTTTAAAGTTGCCAAGATCTTTAATATTCTCAACACACACACACACACACACAAAGGTCATTAGTGAGGTGATGGAAGTGTTAACTAACCTTATTGTGAAAATAATTTTGCAATATATACATGTATCAAGTTGTCTTGTTGCATACCTTAAACTTAAACAGTGTTATATGTCAGTTATATCTCAAGAAAGCTGGATGAATAAATAAATATTAATGAGAGACTGGGAAAAAATAAGGAATTCAAATACTGTTGAGAAACACAATTTACTGGCATCCTTCACAATGTACTTTGGAATGACAAGGCTCTGGTAAGTCCTGCAGTAGAGAAGTCTGTTTAGTATATTCTTCCC
>NW_025413895.1:0-1954 GCF_002201575.2 Neomonachus schauinslandi
GGGAAGAATATACTAAACAGACTTCTCTACTGCAGGACTTACCAGAGCCTTGTCATTCCAAAGTACATTGTGAAGGATGCCAGTAAATTGTGTTTCTCAACAGTATTTGAATTCCTTATTTTTTCCCAGTCTCTCATTAATATTTATTTATTCATCCAGCTTTCTTGAGATATAACTGACATATAACACTGTTTAAGTTTAAGGTATGCAACAAGACAACTTGATACATGTATATATTGCAAAATTATTTTCACAATAAGGTTAGTTAACACTTCCATCACCTCACTAATGACCTTTGTGTGTGTGTGTGTGTGTGTTGAGAATATTAAAGATCTTGGCAACTTTAAAGTATGCAATACAGTACTGTTGACTATAGTTACCATGCTGTCCATTAGATCCTCAGAATTTATTCATCCTATAACTGGAAGGTTGTATCCTTTACCAACATCTCCCCACTTACCCCACTTCCAACCCCTGGCAACCACCATTCTACTCTGTTTCTGTGAAATTGGCTTTTTCAGATTCCACATATAAGTGAGATCATACAGTATTTGTCTTCCTCTGACTTATTTCACTTAGCAGAATGTCCTCAAGGTCCATCCATACTGTCGCGAGTAGCAAGATTTATTTTTTTATGGGTGAATAATGTTCCATTGTGTATATATTTATATATGTAAATATAATATATATAAATGTAATATATACGTATACATGTGCACACATATATAAATGTGACCCCCACACACTACATTTTCTTCATCCATTTATCTACTGATGTTTCCATGTCTTAGCTTTTATGAATGGTGCTGCAATGAACATGGAAGTGCAGATATCTTTCTGAAATTGCGTGACTCCTTTCTTTGAAGAGCATTTAATAGGACTAATGTTTCTCAAGAGCCATTTTGAGGATCACTGCCCAAACTTATCTAGTTAGTGGGGAAAAAGCAGTGTTCCTCAAAGGACATTCAGGACATGCTGCATGCAAAGTCACAAGTGTTTCCTTTTGGGGAACACTGCTGAGAAGTAGGAATTGTAACATAGGAAGTAGCATGTGTTCTCCATCAGCCACCTCAGGTCTTTCCCACTGTTTACGCAGGGTATTTGGGCTCATGTCCAATCAGTAATTCCTCTCACAGATTTGCTCTACGAGGCTGACGTCAGGAAGAGGAAAAAGGAGGGAGGAAAAAAGCAGGGTCCAACTTTGAAGTTGGTAATGCGTGCAAGAATAATCTCTGCACTGTGATAATGTCCAGGAAGAATGACAAGTAAGCCCAGAACAACAGATGGAGGTACATTTATTGATGGGTAGAGGTTTCAGCTCAGGAATGAAATCTTTGGAGACATGTAAATATAAAAATCAATAAAAAGGTCTACAAAGAAGGCCCTTCACAAGACATTAATGTCATCGATTGAACTCATCTCGCTGTTGGAAGCTGTTCACTGAAACTTAGAGCCAGTTGGAACTCAGTAATTTGCTTAAAGACACTAACTATTGATAACTGATAAATCTTTCGAAGGGTGAGGAGAGATTAAAATGTTTATCATTTACCACTTTACAATGTAAGCATGCTATTGTAGAAATGGCCTTCACTATATGGATTAACTCTTTTAATGCATATAAAGTATTTAATGTAGACAACTTTCAAAAGATACAAATAGCAGACATTCAAGTAACTTCTGCATTCAAATGATTGGTCCTGCTCTTTATCCAACCCTCAACCTTGCTCTAAAAAGCTATCAGCCGTTCCTTCCCCGATGGGGCCACTGTCATGGAGAGAATAGGGTCCTGTCTGATGCAAGCTTCTCCCATAACTCATTTTCTCTTCCCTACAATGTTATGTAGAAGTATGGAAAGTAGGAAAAAGAGTTAGTGTTCTGGAGCCAGGTATAGTTGTATTGGAATCCTCATTTCAAAATTTACTAGTTCTGTGTCCTGAACCACATGGAATTGCCA
>NW_025413896.1:0-1954 GCF_002201575.2 Neomonachus schauinslandi
TGTTTCCTTCCCCAAATTAGGGAAGTTCTCTGCTATAATTTGCTCCATTATACCTTCTGCCCCTCTCTCTCTTTCTTCTTCTTCTGGGATCCCAATTATTCTAATGTTGTTTCGTCTTATGGTATCGCTTATCTCTCGAATTCTGCCCTCGTGATCCAGTAGTTGTTTATCTCTCTTTTTCTCAGCTTCTTTATTTTCCATCATTTGGTCTTCTATATCACTGATTCTCTCTTCTGCCTCATTTATTCTAGCAGTTAGCGCCCCCATTTTTGATTGCACCTCATTAATAGCCTTTTTGATTTCTACTTGGTTGGATTTTAGTTCTTTTACTTCTCCAGAAAGGGTTTCTCTAATAACTTCCATATTTTTTTCAAGCCCAGCTAGTATCTTTAAAGTGATGATTCTGAACTCTAGATCTGACATTGTACTAATGTCCATATTGAGTAGGTCCCTGGCAGTCGGTACTACCTCTTGTTCTTTTTGTTGAGGTGATTTTTTCCGTCTTGTCATTTTGTGCAGAGGAGAATAGATTAATGAGAGAACAAAATGCTAGCAGAGTAACAACGTCCCCAGAAAATATACTCTAAACAAATCAGAAAAAACCTGAAGCAGTGGGAAAAGAAAGGGAAAGAGAGAAAAAAGAAAAAGAAAAAAAAGAAAAAGATAAAGATAAAAACAAAAACAAACAAAACAAAACAACAACAACAAAAAAACCAGAATGTGATCAAATATGATCAGGCTGGTATATAGATCAGTGCCACACACTAGATTTGGGGTGTATTTTGGTCTTTTAGAAGAAAGTGCCTCCCAAAATTTTAAAGAAAGAAAAACTTATATATGTACAAAAATAAGGGTTCATATGATGAAGGGATGGAATATGAGTGTAAAGATGGAAATTATAAAAAATTTTATAAAAGGAATTGATAAGAAGTTGTTTGAAAAAAGAAAGAAGAGGATTTAAAAAAAGAAAAAAAAAGGGAGAGGATGTGATCAGGCAGGGGAATAGAAAACACCATATACTAGAGATTTAGGGTATATTTTGATCTGTTAGAAGAAACTATCTCAAAATTTTAAAGAGAGAACAACTTATATATATAAGCCAAAAATACGGGTAACTACTATGAAGGGATAGAATATGACTCTAAAAATGAAAAATAAAATTTTTTTTTTTTAAAAAAAGGGATTGATAAGATGTTGGTTGAAAAAGGGAAAAAGAAAAATTCAAAAAGAAAAAAAAAAGAAATAAAGACAGTTAAAAAAAAATTAACTTTGAAAGACTACAGAATCATGGTAAAAAGGCATGAATTCTATGTGCAGTAGTCCCCTAGAGCTGGAGTTCTGCCGTTCTCATTGATGGGTAAACTTGGTCTTGGCTGGCTGTTCTCGCTGATCTTCTGGGGAGGGGCCTGTTGCCGTGGTTTCCAAATGTCTTTGCCGGAGGCGGAATTGCCCCGCCCTTGCCCCCTCCCAGCTAAGTAATCTGCTCAGGTTTGCTCTCCGGGGCTTTTTTTTCCCTGCGAGCTTTCCGTACAGCTTTGGAGGCGGAGAGTGAAAATGGCGGCCTCCCAATCTCTGCCCCGGAGGAGCGGAGAACTCGGGGCCCCGCTTCTCAGTGAGCCCCCAGGGAAAAGCCGTCAGTCACTCCTGTCTCCCCGGTCTCCAGCCGCACTCCGTGCTCACCCGGCCTGTGACCGCGCATTTCTATCTCTGGCACCCGACCCCGGGTGGAGTCTCCAAACCCAGCAGATCCCTGCGGTGCACTCCCGCGCCTCTCCTCCTGGGAGAGGAAGCTGAGTCTCCCCAGATCTGCCGCTTGTTCGGTCCCTGATGGAGGAGCAGGGGCCCGACTGTGCCGCGGATCACGGTTTATGGCAACCCCGAGCTGAGAGCCCGCGCCTGGGCTCCGCCTCTGCAGCCGGCTTCCCTGCTCCATTACCTGGGAGCTCTGCCACAC
>NW_025413897.1:0-1952 GCF_002201575.2 Neomonachus schauinslandi
AAAAATTAGAACCTCCTCTTGCTTTAAAGAATTACTACTACCTCTCCCACCAAATTAGCACTAACTTACCAACCTATGGCCAGCAACCACCCAGGTCCTTGTTTTGCACACTCAGCCTTGCTGCGCTTCTTTCTGGTCTTCTATGTTCTCTCCAGAACTCACACTCCTCCTCTCTGCTCAAGTCCAAGAATAATAATAACTCACCTTTACTGAGCATTTACCACGTAGCAAGCACTTACTGTGAAAAAGCCGCAAGTATTATTCTAGTTTCATCCTTAAAACAATAAGGATGGCACTACAATTACCTCTATTTTATACATGAAGAAAATGAAGTACAGGAAGTTCATTAACTTAACCAAAGGGGTCACGAAATTTAGCCCAAACACTTTGGTTTCCCTGAACAAAATACAGCTTGGACTGTTCCTTTGCCATCATATATTAGATAGTCACAAATTTCAACATCTTCTGGAAGATTCCACCCTTCAAGACTCAATTAAAAAAATTACCTTTTCAGTAATCATTTCCCCTTCTTTGTTCATGGAATACTCTGGGCACTTAACACTGAACACAACGGGGTAATTTTTTATTTCTTTCTCTCTGAACACATTGGTGTAATTTTTTGTTTCTTTCTCTCTGGACTAGATTGTGAGCTCCTAATTAATTATTATGAGTACATCTTGAGTATTTATACAGCCTGGGGCTATGCTAAGTATGGAGACAAAAAGATGAACAAGATACAGTCCCTGCTCTCAAAATTCTGTCTTGCAGGATAGAGAGAAATAAACAAAGAAGGGCCATGAGGTTTTTTGAAATTGTAGTATAAAGGATAAGGACTTAAAGTACGAAAAATGCCAGCACATAGTAGAAGCCCAATAAATGACCACTGAATGAATAAAGGAAGTTGGGAAGAGGACCTCAGAAGCTGGACTGTTGAATTAAAAGATCCACCTTCCCTTTATGAAAACTCTTTGAGGTTATTTATACACTGACTCACCTAAAAACTGCTTCCTGTGTTGGTGTCTATGATACATTTTTTAATGTCAGACTAAAAATACACTTCCAGTACACCAACCCTGTCTGCCTACCCAAGGACTAGAAATGAACACAAGGTAAACACATAACAAAAGAAAATACTAGAAAACTCACTCATGTCAACACTAAGCTCACCCACTAACAATGGGGCATCTTCTAAAATGGTTCATACTTGAGGGTCTGTGAAGTCACCTATTTACAAAGCTGAAGGGATGGATACTCATAAGGTTTTTACAAAGCCAAAGAATCTGAAGTGAGTCATGGACTCTCAGCAAAAGATAGGACCTCAGGGGTTATCTGGTCTAATTTCCTACTCAGAATAGCTCCATAGCACTACAGATGGACTCAGGAGTACAGTGCCTTGGCCCCACCCCGAGATCACTTTTGCCTACAACCCCTCTATTTCTCAGCTGTGAGACTCTGGACAAGTCATTTAACCTCTCTGGTCGTCAATTTCCTCTCTCTGCCAGAGGGACCTGTTGAGATGATCAGATGAAATAAAAGCAAAGTCTTAATCAGAGATGATTTGAATCCCAATTTTGCACAAGCGAGAATCTGATTGCTCTCCTTGGGTGAAGGGCCCATCCTAATCCAATCAGCTATGGCTGGAGCCCTGAGCTTGTGACCAGTGGCCCACTCAGCAGGCACAATGGAAGCTCACAGTCTGAGGGAGGGTAAATAGGCAAGTTCCACGAGAATATGGCATGAAGCCAAAGCAAATGGCTGGCAACAAAGACAACGGTCAGCATCTCTGGTACAAGAGTACTTTGTAAAGAAAAGGCCACCCAACATAAGCTATCACTGTGGTCATCATTACGATTCTCTCCACCCCAACCAGCTTTTGCTCGATAACTACCAGTGACAGGCTGCTCCATACTTGAAGAGACAACTTCAACTATATGACAGCACCTTTTTTTTTT
>NW_025413898.1:0-1952 GCF_002201575.2 Neomonachus schauinslandi
AAAAATTAGAACCTCCTCTTGCTTTAAAGAATTACTACTACCTCTCCCACCAAATTAGCACTAACTTACCAACCTATGGCCAGCAACCACCCAGGTCCTTGTTTTGCACACTCAGCCTTGCTGCGCTTCTTTCTGGTCTTCTATGTTCTCTCCAGAACTCACACTCCTCCTCTCTGCTCAAGTCCAAGAATAATAATAACTCACCTTTACTGAGCATTTACCACGTAGCAAGCACTTACTGTGAAAAAGCCGCAAGTATTATTCTAGTTTCATCCTTAAAACAATAAGGATGGCACTACAATTACCTCTATTTTATACATGAAGAAAATGAAGTACAGGAAGTTCATTAACTTAACCAAAGGGGTCACGAAATTTAGCCCAAACACTTTGGTTTCCCTGAACAAAATACAGCTTGGACTGTTCCTTTGCCATCATATATTAGATAGTCACAAATTTCAACATCTTCTGGAAGATTCCACCCTTCAAGACTCAATTAAAAAAATTACCTTTTCAGTAATCATTTCCCCTTCTTTGTTCATGGAATACTCTGGGCACTTAACACTGAACACAACGGGGTAATTTTTTATTTCTTTCTCTCTGAACACATTGGTGTAATTTTTTGTTTCTTTCTCTCTGGACTAGATTGTGAGCTCCTAATTAATTATTATGAGTACATCTTGAGTATTTATACAGCCTGGGGCTATGCTAAGTATGGAGACAAAAAGATGAACAAGATACAGTCCCTGCTCTCAAAATTCTGTCTTGCAGGATAGAGAGAAATAAACAAAGAAGGGCCATGAGGTTTTTTGAAATTGTAGTATAAAGGATAAGGACTTAAAGTACGAAAAATGCCAGCACATAGTAGAAGCCCAATAAATGACCACTGAATGAATAAAGGAAGTTGGGAAGAGGACCTCAGAAGCTGGACTGTTGAATTAAAAGATCCACCTTCCCTTTATGAAAACTCTTTGAGGTTATTTATACACTGACTCACCTAAAAACTGCTTCCTGTGTTGGTGTCTATGATACATTTTTTAATGTCAGACTAAAAATACACTTCCAGTACACCAACCCTGTCTGCCTACCCAAGGACTAGAAATGAACACAAGGTAAACACATAACAAAAGAAAATACTAGAAAACTCACTCATGTCAACACTAAGCTCACCCACTAACAATGGGGCATCTTCTAAAATGGTTCATACTTGAGGGTCTGTGAAGTCACCTATTTACAAAGCTGAAGGGATGGATACTCATAAGGTTTTTACAAAGCCAAAGAATCTGAAGTGAGTCATGGACTCTCAGCAAAAGATAGGACCTCAGGGGTTATCTGGTCTAATTTCCTACTCAGAATAGCTCCATAGCACTACAGATGGACTCAGGAGTACAGTGCCTTGGCCCCACCCCGAGATCACTTTTGCCTACAACCCCTCTATTTCTCAGCTGTGAGACTCTGGACAAGTCATTTAACCTCTCTGGTCGTCAATTTCCTCTCTCTGCCAGAGGGACCTGTTGAGATGATCAGATGAAATAAAAGCAAAGTCTTAATCAGAGATGATTTGAATCCCAATTTTGCACAAGCGAGAATCTGATTGCTCTCCTTGGGTGAAGGGCCCATCCTAATCCAATCAGCTATGGCTGGAGCCCTGAGCTTGTGACCAGTGGCCCACTCAGCAGGCACAATGGAAGCTCACAGTCTGAGGGAGGGTAAATAGGCAAGTTCCACGAGAATATGGCATGAAGCCAAAGCAAATGGCTGGCAACAAAGACAACGGTCAGCATCTCTGGTACAAGAGTACTTTGTAAAGAAAAGGCCACCCAACATAAGCTATCACTGTGGTCATCATTACGATTCTCTCCACCCCAACCAGCTTTTGCTCGATAACTACCAGTGACAGGCTGCTCCATACTTGAAGAGACAACTTCAACTATATGACAGCACCTTTTTTTTTT
>NW_025413899.1:0-1952 GCF_002201575.2 Neomonachus schauinslandi
ACAAGCGGCAGATCCGGGGAGACTCACCTTCCTCCCCCGGGAGGAGCCGCGCGGGAGTGCGCCGCAGGGATCTGCTGGGTTTGGAGACTTGACCCGGGGTCGGGTGCCAGAGATAGAAACGCGCGGTCACAGGCCGGGTGAGCACGGAGTGCGGCCGGAGACCTGGGAGACGGGAGTGACTGACGGCTTTTCTCTGGGGGCTCACTGAGGAGCGGGGCCTGAGTTCTCGGCTCCTCCGTGGTGGAGATT
Source organism: Neomonachus schauinslandi (assembly GCF_002201575.2). Lineage (NCBI taxonomy): Eukaryota > Metazoa > Chordata > Mammalia > Carnivora > Phocidae > Neomonachus > Neomonachus schauinslandi. The sequence goes on from NW_025413899.1 coordinate 250, forward strand.
GGGAGGCCGCCATTTTCACTCTCCACCTCCAAAGCTGGACGGAAAGCTCGCGGGGAACAAAAGCCCCAGAGAGCAAACCCGAGCAGATTACTTAGCTGGGAGGGGGCAAGGGCGGGGCAATTCCGCCTCCGGCAGAGACATTTGGAAACCACGGCAACAGGCCCCTCCCCAGAAGATCAGCGAGAACAGCCAGCCAAGACCAAGTTTACCGATCAATGAGAACGGCAGAACTCCAGCGCTAGGGGAATACTGCACATAGAATTCATGGCTTTTCTACCATGATTCTTTAGTCTTTCAAAGTTAATTTTTTTTTAACTGTCTTTTTTTTTTTCTTTTTGAATTTTTCTTTTTCCCTTTTTCAACCAACATCTTATCAATCCCTTTTTTTAAAAAAAACATTTTTCTTTTTCATTTTTAGAGTCATATTCTATCCCTTCATAGTAGTTACCCATATTTTTGGCTTATATATATAAGTTGTTCTCTCTTTAAAATTTTGAGATAGTTTCTTCTAACAGATCAAAATATACCCTAAATCTCTAGTATACGGTGTTTTCTATTCCCCTGCCTGATCACATCCTCTCCCTTTTTTTTTCTTTTTTCTTTTTTTAAATCCTCTTCTTTCTTTTTTCAAACAACTTCTTATCAATTCCTTTTATAAAATTTTTTATAATTTCCATCTTTATAGTCATATTCCATCCCTTCATCATATCAACCCCTATTTTTGTACATATATAAGTTTTTCTTTCTTTAAAATTTTGGGAGGCACTTTCTTCTAAAAGACCAAAAACCACCGCAAATCTAGTGTGTGGCAATGATCTATATACCAGCCTGATCATATTTGATCACATTCTGTTTTTTTTGTTGTTGTTTTGTTTTGTTTGTTTTTGTTTTTATCTTTATCTTTTTCTTTTTCTTTTTTTTTTCTTTCTCTTTTTTCTCTCTTTCCCTTTCTTTTCCCACTGCTTCAGGTCTTTTCTGATTTGTTTAGAGTATATTTTCTGGGGACGTTGTTACTCTGCTAGCATTTTGTTCTCTCATTAATCTATTCTCCTCTGCACAAAATGACAAGACGGAAAAAATCACCTCAACAAAAAGAACAAGAGGTAGTACTGACTGCCGGGACCTACTCAATACGGACATTAGTACGATGTCAGATCTAGAGTTCAGAATCATCACTTTAAAGATACTAGCTGGGCTTGAAAAAAATATGGAAGTTATTAGAGAAACCCTTTCTGGAGAAGTAAAAGAACTAAAATCCAACCAAGTAGAAATCAAAAAGGCTATTAATGAGGTGCAATCAAAAATGGGGGTGCTAACTGCTAGAATAAATGAGGCAGAAGAGAGAAACAGTAATATAGAAGATGAAATGATGGAAAATAAAGAAGCTGAGAAAAAGAGAGATAAACAACTACTGGATCACCAGGGCAGAATCTGAGAGATAAGAGATACCATAAGACAAAACAACATTAGAATAATTGGGATCCCAGAAGAAGAAGAAAGAGAGAGAGGGGCAGAAGGTGTAATGGAGCAAATTATAGCAGAGAACTTCCCTAATTTGGGGAAGGAAACAGGCATCAAAATCCAGGAAGCACAGAGAATCCCTCTCAAAATCAATAAAAATAGGTCAACACCCTGACATCGAATAGCAAAACTTATGAGTCTCATAGACAAAGAGAAAATCCTGAAAGCAGCTCGGGAGAAGA
>NW_025413900.1:0-1951 GCF_002201575.2 Neomonachus schauinslandi
AGAGGCGGAGCCCAGGCGCGGGCTCTCAGCTCGGGGTTGCCATAAACTGTGATCCGCGGCACAGTCGGGCCCCTGCTCCTCCAGCAGGGACCCAACAAGCGGCAGATCCGGGGACACTCACCTTCCTCCCCTGGGAGGAGCCGCGCGGGAGTGCGCCACAGGGATCTCCTGGGTTTGGAGACTCCACCCGGGGTCGGGTGCCAGAGATAGAAATGCGCCATCACAGGCCGGGTGAGCACGGAGTACGGCTGGACACTGGGGAGACGGGAGTGACTGACGGCTTTTCTCTGGGGGCTCACTTAGAAGTGGGGCCCCGAGTTCTCGGCTCCTCCGCGGCGGAGATTGGGAGGCCGCCATTTTCACTCTCCGCCTCCAAAGCTGTACGGAAAGCTCGCAGGGAACAAAAGCCCCGGAGAGCAAACCCAAGCAGATTACTTAGCCAGGAGGGGGCAAGGGCGGGGCAATTCTGCCTTCGGCAAAGACATTTGGAAACCACGGCAACAGGCCCCTCCCCAGAAGATCAGCGAGAACAGCCAGCCAAGACCAAGTATACCCATCAATGAGAACGGCAGAACTCGAGCTCTAGGGGACTACTGCACATAGAATTCATGGTTTTTTTACCATGATTCTGTAGTCTTTCAAAGTTAATTTTTTTTAACTGTCTTTTTTTCTTTTTTTTTCTTTTTGAATTTTTCTTTTTCCCTTTTTCAACCAACAGCTTATCAATCCCTTTTTTAAAAAAAAAATTTTTATTTTTCATCTTTAGAGTCATATTCTATCCCTTCACAGTAGTTACCCGTATTTTTGGCTTATATATATAAGTTGTTCTCTCTTTAAAATTTTGAGATAGTTTCTTCTAACAGATCAAAATATACCCTAAATCTCTAGTATATGGTGTTTTCTATTCCCCTGCCTGATCACATCCTCTCCCTTTTTTTTTCTTTTTTTAAATCCTCTTCTTTCTTTTTTCAAACAACTTCTTATCAATTCCTTTTATAAAATTTTTTATAATTTCCATCTTTACAGTCATATTCCATCCCTTCATCATCTCAACCCTTATTTTTGTACATATATAAGTTTTTCTTTCTTTAAAATTTTGGGAGGCACTATCTTCTAAAAGACCAAAATACACCCCAAATCTAGTGTGTGGCACTGATCTATATACCAGCCTGATCATATTTGATCACATTCTGGTTTTTTTGTTGTTGTTGTTTTGTTATGTTTGTTTTTGTTTTTATCTTTATCTTTTTCTTTTTTTTCTTTTTCTTTTTTCTCTCTTTCCCTTTCTTTTCCCACTGCTTCAGGTCTTTTCTGATTTGTTTAGAGTATATTTTCTGGGGACGTTGTTACTCTGCTAGCATTTTCTTCTCTCATTAATCTATTCTCCTCTGCACAAAATGACAAGATGGAAAAAATCACCTCAACAAAAAGAACAAGAGGTAGTACCGACTGCCAGGGACCTACTCAATACGGACATTAGTACAATGTCAGATCTAGAGTTCAGAATCATCACTTTAAAGATACTAGCTGGGCTTGAAAAAAATATGGAAGTTATTAGAGAAACCCTTTCTGGAGAAGTCAAAGAACTAAAATCCAACCAAGTAGAAATCAAAAAGGCTATTAATGAGGTGCAATCAAAAATGGGGGTGCTAACTGCTAGAATAAATGAGGCAGAAGAGAGATTCAGTAATATAGAAGATGAAATGATGGAAAATAAAGAAGCTGAGAAAAAGAGAGATAAACAACTACTGGATCACGAGGGCAGAATTTGAGAGAGAAACGATACCATAAGACGAAACAACATTAGAATAATTGGGATCCCAGAAGAAGAAGAAAGAGAGAGAGGGGCAGAAGGTATAATGGAGCAAATTATAGCAGAGAACTTCCCTAATTTGGGGAAGGAAACAGGCATGAAAATCCAGGAAGCACAGAGAACCCCTCTCAAAATCAA
>NW_025413901.1:0-1951 GCF_002201575.2 Neomonachus schauinslandi
ACTGTGCTTAAAGGTGTATTTTCATGATTCTACTTAAATAGGACTAAGGAAAAACCCTCTATTACATAACTCAACAGCACCCTATACTTCACTGCAATCATTATAAACTTTCACTTCTTTAATTAATTAGTTGTAATACATTTTAAATTTTTATTGAAGTGGTAATTAATTTTACTGGATTGTACAAATGGAATCAAAAACATGAAAAATTTATAGTAATAGAGTAAGATAGATTAACCCAAAAAATCCACCCACCAAATGTTATAAAAATGGTCTAATAAAATGAGGAATGAAAGGGGAGCGATCATGACTAACACCAAGGAAATAGAAACAATTATTAGAAATTATTATCAACAACTATATGTGAAGAAACTGAGGAATCTGGATGAAATGGAGGCCTTCCTGGAAACCTATAAGCTGCCATGACTGAAACAGGAAGACACTGACAACCTGAATAGGCCAACAACCAGTAACGAGATTGAAGCAGTGATCCAAAACCTCCCGAAAAACAAGAGTCCAGGGCCTGATGGATTCCCTGGGGAATTCTACCAAACATTCAAAGAAGAAATAATACCTATTCTACTGAAGCTGTTTCAAAAAATAGAAAGAGAAGGAAAACTTCCAAACTCATTCTATAGAGCCAGCATTACCTTAATCCCCAAACCAGGCAAAGACCCCATCAAAAAGGAGAAGTTCAGACTGATATCCCTGATGAATATGGATTGCAAAATCCTCAATAAAATCCTAGCTAATAGGATCGAACGATACATTGAAAGGATCATCCACCACGACCAAGGGGGATTAATCCCCGGGATGCAAGTGTGGGTCAACATTCACAAGTCAATCAATGTGACAGACACATTAATAAGAGGTCTATATAGAATAAATAGAATAAATAAAATAAATAGAATATTGTTCACCTGAGATAAGCAGCCCCTAATATTCATAGCTGACCAGGTATTATAAGAATACCTTGGTATTGCTTCGAGCTGATCTTGTGTTCCTCCATTAAAGATACACAAGGTCACAGAAAGCCATGGTGACCATACAAATGGAAAAATGGGGCAAAAAGATGTCTGTATTCTATTCACTGTACACTGTGGATATGTTGGTTTATATGGCAAAGTAAAGTCCAGGTTACAGATGGAATTAAGGTTGCTAATCACTTGACTTTAAAATAGAGAGATTATGCAGGATACCAATGTGAACCCCAAACTAATCACGAGGGTCTTTAAATGTGGGAGCAGGGCATTGAAGGAATCATAGAAATGACAGTGTGAGGTTTCAGCTCAATGTTGCTGACCTCAAAAGTCAGGGAAGGAAGGCACCAGCCATGGAGATCAGGAGATATCTAGAGAGTGAAAAGGGAAGGAAACTATTCTATTCTAGATTTTCCAGAGGAAATGCAGCCTGACAATGACTAGATTTTAGCTCAGTGAGACCAATTTCAGACTTCTGACCCCATGAAGTGTAAGGAAATAAACTGGTGTTTTGAAAGCTAATAAGGGTAGAGTAATGTGTTCTATCAGCAACAGGAAACTAATACCATCAATATTGAATATTGAACACAGCAACTCTGTGACCATGATGGACCACGGCAAAAACAAGACCCTGCCCGATCCTGTGTGAACACAGACACAACACGAACATCACCCAAGTCAAAAAACTACTGAGCATTTCCCTTTCCTCCAAATGAATGACTGTGGCTTTGTTACCAGTGACTGTGTTAGCCTTGCTCTGATAGGGTTCACCTATGTAAGAGTTATTAAGACAGCCAGTCATAGAATTCCTCATGCTTGCATGAGCAAGCATGGACATGCTTCTCTCAATTTAATACCAAAGCAAATCCCATTTCCTAAAAGCCTTGTACAATCACCTAACACAAACCTAAACATTATATATTCTTTCTATAATTTTCATCCTGAGATGTCCTATGATTCCCCTAAGATGG
>NW_025413902.1:0-1950 GCF_002201575.2 Neomonachus schauinslandi
TACACTGTTGGTGGGAATGCAAGCTGATGCAGCCACTCTGGAAAACAGTATGGAGGTTCCTCAAAAAGTTGAAAATAGAGCTACCTTACGACCCAGCAATTGCACTCCTGGGTATTTACCCCAAAGATACAAATATAGTGATCCAAAGGGGTACATGCACCCCAATGTTTATAGCAGCAATGTCCACAATAGCCAAACTATGGAAAGAGCCTAGATGTCCATCAACAGATGAATGTATGAAGAAGATGTAGTATATATATACAATGGAATATTATGCAACAATCAAAAATGAAATCTTGCCATTTGCAATGACGTGGATGGAACTAGGGGGTTTTATGCTAAGTGAAATAAATCGATCAGAGAAAGATAAGTATCATATGATCTCACTGATATGAGGATTTTGAGAAACAAGACAGAGGATCCTAGGGGAAGGGAGGGAAAATGAAACAAGATGAAACCAGAGAGGGAGATAAACCATAAGAGACTCTTAATCTCAGGAAACAAACTGTGGTTTGCTGGAGTGGAGAGGGGTGGGAGGGATGGGGTGGCTGAGTGACAGACATTGGGAAAGGTATGTACTATGGTGAGCACTGTGAATTGTGTAAGACTGATGAATCACAGACCTGTATCCCTGAAACAAATAATACATTATATGTTAATAAAAAAAATTTTTTAAAGGCTTAAAAAAAAAGTGAACTTGGTATATTTGAAAAAATTACAGTTAACATACTTAATGGTGAGAGACTGAATGCCTTCCTCCCAAGATCAAGAACAAGGCAAGGATGTCTTCTCTCATCACTCCTATTCAACCTTGCACTGGAAGACCTAGCTAGTGTAATAAGACAAGAAAAAGAAATAAAGGGCAACAGATTGGAAAGGAAGAAATAAAAGAAATAAAACAGTTTCACAGAAGTAAAACGTATTCACAGATGTATGCTGACAATCCCAAAGAATCTACAAAACCCCTCTGGAACTAAGAGGGGAGTTTAACAAGGTCACAGGATACACTGTCAATATACAAAAGTTAATTGTAATAAACAACTGGAATTTGAAATTTTAAAAAACCATGAAAAGTAATTTGATATAAATCTAACAAAAATGTTTAGGATTTATATACAAAGCATGAATGAAAGAAACCAAAGAAGGCCCAAGTAAATGGAAAGATATACCACACCTCTTTTTGATATTCCTTTCTTTTATTTCCTTCAGTATGACAACAATAAAAACCATACCTGTCATTCTGAAGCCTGAGGAGAAAGAGGAGGTATGCAACAGAAACAAAACATAATTTGATATAGATCATTAAACATGGGTCACTAGAGTCCACCAATAGAAATTTTTTACTGAGCCCCTTTATTCTGTGCAAGTTTTGGGCCATGTTTTCTTCTCTCTCCCATTATCTCCCCCTCTTTATCTCCCTTTGTATCTTTCTCTTTCCCTTCCTTTCTTCTCTTCTCTGCTCTCTGCTCCACATTCCTGGTTTCTATTTATGTCTTTAAATGGAGCCCTTAGATGTCTTTTTTGCTTTCTTTTACTACCTCATACAGCTTAACCAAGGTTTTTTCCTAAGCAAAGATAGTTCTGTACCTAAAATATTTGAGAGAGAGAGAGATACGGAAATATAATCTCCTCTACCCTCTTCAACTTGGTGTTCAGATAGAATTGATGTACATTTAACCATTATATCGACTTTATATAACCACTTATAAACATATAAATGTGAGCCATTATAATTATCAAGGGTAGTGACAACCTTGGTGAGAATGAAGTGCCTCCTCAGAATGGACTAAGGTACTGAGGCACTCCGTCAGCCCTCTGTCGGTTCCGTAAACATTTCTTGAATAGGTGCTCCATGCCAGGTACTGTAATACAAAGAAAAATAACATGTAGTTCTTTTTTAAAAATTTTTTTATTGTTATGTTAATCACCATACATTACATCATTAGTTTT
>NW_025413903.1:0-1950 GCF_002201575.2 Neomonachus schauinslandi
ACCAAACATGGGGCTCAAACTTACAACCCTGAGATCAAGTATCATGCCCTTCACCAATGACAGCCATAGGTCCCGAGGCCTAAATTCTTACTATTATTTTAACAAATAGTTTAAGTATTTTATTTGTTTGCAACAAAGCTTGTTAACAGTATATAATGAAAATGTACAAAGAATAATGTTGCAGTTTTTGGTTAAATTTAAGTCAAAGACATTCATTAATAAGGAATCTTTGATTAAGAATATTCCAGAATTTCTCTAAGCCATGTGATAAGAACACTGTCTCTGAATATTACTTTACTTTGGAAGGTACTGGCATACACTTGAATTAAACTCAGAATTTTTCAAAATAAGCCCTAATTAATAAAACTGTTCTCTATTCAAACTAGGACAATTTTAATAGAACTTTCCTTTCTAGAAACAATAATAAAGGAAACAAGGTATTATGTAAAATGGGGTCCTGAACAAGTCACAGTCAAAAATAAATGTATACTTAACTTCCACCTCCTCAAAACAGAGGCTACTTTGTGTTGCACAGCCTTGGAAACAAGGTGAAGAACAGTCCGTAAGCAACCTTGCGCAGGGGGTTGCCAATGGGTCCCTTCCTTTCATGGAAAGTCCCAAGGTCCCTTTAGCTTTACTGCCATCTCTGCCCTTCCTATCCTCTTCAATGTTCCCTCTTCTCTACATTTAGTTTTGGGGTTCGTTCTGCCAACCTTTTGGCCTTTTTCTGAGTTAGTTACATTGATGTGAGTGTTATATAGTTGTATCTGCAGGACAAGGTGAGCTTAGGGTCCTCCTACTTTACAATCTTCCCAGCAATCGGCCTCTTGCTGGTTTTAAAGTTCACTCTTTATCATTACATTTTGCTATTTTAAATATAATGTGCCTTGGTATGGACCTCCTTGGGTGGATTTTGTTGGGGGCTCTCTGCCTTCTGGAAGTGGATGTCTGTATCTTTTCCCAGAGTAGAAACATTTTCAACTATTCCTTCTGTCCATTTTTCTCACTTTTCTCCTTCTGGGGTATTTATAATGTTAATGTGATTACACTTGGTGATACTGCTGAGTTCTTTTAACCTATTCTCACTTTGTAATTTTTGTTGTTGTTGTTGTTCATCTGTTTGCTTTCCACTACTCTGTCTTCCAGCTCATTGATCTATTCTTCTGCCTTTTCTAGTCTACTATTTATTCCCTCTAGTGTATATTTAATTTCATTTGTTTCATTCATTATCTTTGGTTTCTTTTTGTATGATCTATCTCTTTTTTAAAGGTCTTACTGTGATCTTGCACTCTTCTCAATTCCAATAAGTATCTTTATGACCATTACTTTGAATTCTTAATCAGTCATATTGCTTGTGTGTCTCTCTGTGTGTGTTTCTGTGTATTAGGAAAGTCAGCTATGTTTCTTGACATTACATGTAGAGGTTTTATGAAGGAGAGCTCTTGTAGTGCCCTACAGTGTAATGCTCCATGTTCACCAGATCCAGGTGCTTCAAGGATGTCTCCTTTGTCGTTGCTGGCACACTATGTCGTCACTGAGCTGCAGGTGCCTTCAGCCTAGTAAGATGGGGACTGGCAAGCACTACATAGATCCATAGTTGTGTCTCACAGGAACTGGAAACATGGAAAGTCTCAACCACTTCCAGGAACCCCAATGAAAAGAGACTGGGAGGTAAGAAAGAGCACATAAGCTGAATTATATCCTATACAGCTTCTTTTTTATCATTTATATTTTAATTCCAGTGTAGTTAACACCAAATTATATTAGTTTCTGATGTACAATATAGTGATGAAACGGTTCTAAACAAAACAAAACAAAAACAATTCTGTATATTACTCAGTGCTCATCAAGGTAAATGTACTCTTAATTCCTTTTGCATATTTCACCATCCACCCACCCACCTGTCCTCGTGTTACCATCAGTTCGTTTTCTATAATTAAGTCTGTTTCT
>NW_025413904.1:0-1949 GCF_002201575.2 Neomonachus schauinslandi
ACAGCGATGGATGGAAGAGGGGCTCAGCAGGGTGGCTGTGTGGGCGCATCTGGGGCCCTGGGAAGATGACCTTGATCCCTACAATGCCCAGGGCTCAGACGCCCAAGGTACTGAGGTCTGTTTGCTGCTCTGTGCGGAGGATGTGATCTGTCAGCACACAGAGCCATTTCACCTGGGTGACGGGCTGGGCAGCGCTCGGGGTCAGGTGCTCTGCACAGGGACATCATGCAAAGGGAAGGGGAAGACTCCAGGTCTCCAGGGAGGAACAGTCCGAGTCCCACAGACCTGGGCCGAGGGAGGAGCCGGTTGTCTCAGGTCTCAGGGAACAGGAGGGGAAAGGTGACCTTTCCTCTCCCCCCACCCCTCCACTCAAGACAGTCCTGTCGTGAGATCTGCACCTCAAAAGTGGGCAGCTTCCTGGACGGCTTCCCTTTGGCCTTTATAAGGCTTTTTCCTTCTAGCACGACCACCAAGCCTTGCCTGTGCCTTTCAGTTAAAAAAAATTCTCAGGCGGTGGTAACAAACACATAGGAAAGCAACAAAGTATACGTGAACTTCTCTGCCTTCCCGGCTTCAGCTGTGCACCTGTTCCACACGCCCAATTCTCTACTTTAGCATGACCTTGTACTCAGTCCCTTCTCTGGAGTCCATGACGAGAGAGCTTCTGGAAGCAGACGCCTGCTGGAACGAAATGCAGAGCTGGAAGGAAGCAAACAATCACGCATGTCCAGAGCCACCCAAGGCAGGAAAGTTCCAGCGCAGGGAGTTCCCAGGGCGGAGGCAGCCCTCCTGCGGCCGCTCCAGCAGGGATAATGATCATAAATACTTTACTTTTGTTCTAACATAATACACTTAATATAGTTTTCTAACAAAACAGCAAGTGAAAATAAAAACAATGAATTGATAAACACGATGAAAACTTATTCAACTGAAATCACAGGCAGATTTGGAGCTAAAGAAACAATATTTGAAGCCTCTCACTTGCATAGACGCTTTCCAAAGACATATGTGAATTTTGTATTTGTATTTGTTTTTATTTTTTTCCTTAGGGAGATCTTCCAAAACAGTGCATGATCCGGAGTTCTCAAACCTAGATTTGCCCTTTAATATTCTAGAAATATTTCCTTAGTGATTGGTTTTAGGCAAGTGCTAAACAGCAAAGGGATTTCTCCTTAATTTAAAATCAGATGTTTGGATTCAAGTGTCAATGTTTTTGTCTAAAACTGTTAATGCTTGTCTCCTTAAAGGAGGTATTTTGTTTCTTAGATTTCTGTTTTGTTTTGTTTTATGAAATTGTTTTAAGGCATTTTATAGGAAAGTGATAGGACATGTTACCATTTTTTTTAAAACTGCATATTGTAGTTGGGAGAAAGGAAGAGAAGACATATGTACTTATTTAATAGGAAGTTTATTTATTTAAACTTAATGGGATGTTATTTAACATCCCATTAAGATCAAGCTGGAAGAAGCATGTGTATATTTCCTCAAAACTGTAACCTACCTCATCTTGCTCCTTGTTCTCGCATATACAGTCTATATTTATATATAATCATTATTCATATATAAAATTGACATGTTTTATATTTCATATTATATTAAATATAAAAATGTTTAATAATATTTATCATTAAGTACATAAATATATTTTATAATAAATATATTTTAATATATAAACGTATGTTTGCTTTTCCTTGAGATTAATAGATCTTGATTCTATGGAATAATATTAAGTGAGTGCCACACCATTATCTAACTTCTTGTTTATGAACTTGGGCACAAAGAACCCTGATTGGTTCCACTAGTGTTCAACCTGTGGACTTTCAGAAAGGTGAGGCTCCTACATCCATAACCATGTTCATCTTCTTCAGACTATTTTTAGGAAACAAATGTTGCTATGTTTAACACAAAACATCTCCTGATTCATGTACATCCTCTGGTCTATATACATA
>NW_025413905.1:0-1949 GCF_002201575.2 Neomonachus schauinslandi
GCCGCCGCCGCCGCCGCCGCCGCCGCCGCCGCCGCAGGCCCGGCCCGCGCTCCAAGCCCAGCCCCACCCCCAGCCCGCCGCGGCCCCTCCCAGCCTGACCCTGCAGCCCAGCCCCGAAGCCCACGCCATGCCCCTAGGCCCAGTTACATCCGCCCTGCCTCTCCAGTGCCCCGCGACCAGTCTGCACAAGGCTGGAGGCACTCAGCACTGTCACCCTCCCACGCCAGACGCTGGGCCTCATAATGGATACCCTGAGGGCCTGGCCCACACCCCTCAGCGCAGGTTCCAGCACGCTTCGGCTGTCATCCTACAACTGCAGCCCGCCTCACCAGTGGTGAGTAAGCCAGTGCCAAGGTCCAGGGAACAGACGGGAGGACGCAGCTCGGTCAGCGCCACAGCGCCCACGTGGAGGTGTTTTTGTCGAAGTCCTGTCTGGGTGATCCAAGAAAGCCCAGGGGCCCCTCCCTAATTTGGGGCTGGCTGAACCTTAACGTCCTTGCCGGCCACCCAAACTCCTCGGAAACGGGAAGTATCCGAGGATGTAGAGGCAATGTGTGAGCAGATGATCCCTGTCCTGTCCCTTCATAGCCCCAGCAGTGCGCCCAGGATGACTGGAAGGAAGCAGTACCTGGGGAGAAGAGTGTGCCCGAGACTCGGTCTGGCCCATCACCCCACCAACAGGCCATCGTCACTGCCATGCCTGGAGGCCTGCCCGTCCCCAAGAGCCCTAACGTCCAGCAGCCCCCAGCTCACGGTATGAAGTGGAGTGGGGCCCTGGAGGGAGGGGAGCGAGTTGGCCTTCCTGGCCACGCCCTGGCACGTTTCACTTGGGCGGGTAAACCACCGCAGGCCCAGGAGGCAACAAGGAAGCTGGGTGGGTGGAAATGGGGCTGGGGGTAGGGGGAGGAGGACTGGAAGATGAACCAAAGGGAAAGAAAGGGGACTCAGAAGATAGAAAAGAAGAGAGAAAGAAAAGGAGAGTTGAAAGTTCTAGATCCAGACTCTGAGGCCTACATGTCATTGCTGTCAGGTGTATCTGCATATCCATACGCCAAGTTGAGAGTTCAGGCAGGTTTCCAGTTGTCTCAATTCTCTGCTTCGCTTGCTCTGAGAAGGAGTTCTTGAAATTGGAAATATGACAAACAGCTGCCATAGATCAAAGATACAGCAAATGCCTAGGGGGAGCCAGAAGGGGATTCAGAATGAGTTCAGCTCGTGGAAAGAGTTTTTGAAAGAACTGCTCAGCTCCGGGATCCCCAGCTGTCTGTCTGTGAGTGCCCAGTGACTAATGGCCTTCTCCATGACTGGGTTTCAGGACACGCTGCTGGACCCCTCTACCCTGTTGGGAGAGTCACAGCATGACCTCTGGGTCCCCTCTCTGCTGGTGCGCAATCTTGGCCCAGATCTGTGACATTCTGAGCTGTGAGCCACCTACAAGTCAGGGAGGCAGTTCCAGTCATCGGACTAAGTATGTGCTGGAGTCGGGGTGGGGAGAGTGGAGAGACAAAGAGTTTGGAAACTCAAGAAGGAGAAATGAGAAGACAAGCACTTGGGGACAAAGTAGGGGAAAGGGCTATCAGTATCCTGTAAGGAATAGAGGATGGGATCAAGGAAAAGGAAAGCAAAAGAATGTGGAGAAAGAACATCAGGAAAATTAAAAGACAGGAAGGAGGCCATCCGTTCTCTTGGCACACTTGCAATAAGAAGGGATTCACCAGTTTGAAAAGCAGCCCATTCCACTGTGGAGTTGCTCTAATTATCAGAAAGTTGCTCTTCAAATTAAGCCAAAACCAGCTCTCCTGGAACTTCCATCACTGGCTGTGAACATCTTGGGAATTCTAACAGTCCATCTCCTGTCGCCTTCGTAGACAGTTACCGTGTCTCTTTCCTCTCCTTCCCATTAAAAAAGGGAAAATCTCCAGGCTGCATATCTGAGAACTTTTTTTTTT
>NW_025413906.1:0-1949 GCF_002201575.2 Neomonachus schauinslandi
AGAGAAGGGAGGGGCGGAGAAAGATGGTGGAGGAGTAGGAGACCTGGATTTTGTCTGGTCCCAGAAATTCAGCTGGATAGGGATCAAACCATTCTGAACACCTACAAACTGAACAGGAGATCGAAGAAAAGAATAGCAACAACTCTCTGAACAGAAAAGCAACCACTTTCTGGAAGGTAGGGTGTGCGGAGAAGTGAATCTGAGGCAATATTTGGGAGGATAGATGGTGGGGGATGGGGCCTCCGTTGGCCGCTTCTGGCACGTGATAGAGCCTGGGAGCACAAAATCAGAACTTTTAAAAGTCTGCTCCACTGAGGGACATAGCTCCAGTGGCTAAGCAGGGGATGGAACCCTCGCTGGGACAGTATGGTTTCAGGACCCTCAGGGTCACAGAAAGACCGGGGGTGCCTGAGTGTGGCAGAGCTCCCAGGTATCGGAGTGGGGAAACCAGGTGCAGAGATGGAGCCGAGGATTGGGCTCTCAGCTCGGGGTTGCCACAAACCACGATCCGCAGCACAGTCGGGCCATTGCTTCTCCAGCAGGGACCCAACAAGCGGCAGATCCGGGGAGACTCCCCTTCCTCCCCTGGGAGGAGCGGCACGGGAGCGCACCGCAGGGATCTGCTGGGTTTGGAGACTCCACATGGGGTCGGGTGCCAGAGAAATGCTCGGTCACAGGCCGGGTGAGCACATTGTGCACCCGGACCGGGAGGAAGGGAGTGATTGACTGCTTTTCTCTGGGGGCTCACTGAGGAGTGGGGCCCAGAGTTCTCGGCTCGTATGGGGAGGCCACCATCTTCACTCTCATCCTCCTAGGCTCTATGGGAAGCTTGCAGGAAACAAAAGCGACCAGAGAGCAAACTCCAGCAGATTACTTATCCCAGACTGGCAAGGGCGGGGCACTTCCACCACTGGCAAAGACATTTGCGAACCATGGCAACAAGCCCCTCCCCCAGAAGATCAGCAAGAATAGCCAGTCAAGGCCAGCTTTACGGATCAATGAGAACGGCAGAACTCCAGCGCTAGGGGAATACTGCAGATAGAATTCATGACTTTCTTACTATGATTCTTTAGCCTTTCAAAGTTAATTTTTTTAACTGTCTTTTTTTTTTTGAATATTTCTTTTTCCCTTTTTCAAACAACATCCTTTCAATCCCTTTTTAAAACAAATTTTTTTTTTATTTTTCATTTTTAGAGTCATATTCTATCCCTTCATAGTAGTTACTCTTATTTTTGGTATATATATAAGTTGTTCTCCCTTTCAAATTTTGAGATACAGTTTCTTCTAACAGACTAAAATATACCCTAAATCTATAATGTATGGGTTTGTTCTAGTCTCCTGCCTGATCACATTCTTTCCCCCCCTTTTTTTTTAAATCCTCTTCTTTCTTTTTTCAACCAAATTCTTATCTTATCAATTCCTCTTTAAAAATGTTTAAAAATTTTCTTCTTTACACTCATACCCCATCCCTTCATTGTATTAATCCTTATTTTGTACATATATAAGTTTTTCTTTCGTTAAAATTTTGGGAGGCACTTTCTTCTAACAGAGCAAAACACTCCCAAAATGTAATGTGTGGCACTGATCTATGCACCATCCTGATCATATTTGATCATATTCTGTTTTTGTTTTCTTTTGTTTCTGTTTGTTTTTATCTTTTTCTTTTCTTTTCTTTTCTTTTCCTTTCCCTTTCTTTCCCCCCAATTTCAGGTCTTTTCTGATCTGTTCAGTGTATATTTTCTGGGGACATTGTTACCACATTAGCATTTTGTTCTCTCATTCATCTATTCTCCTCTGGACAAAATGAAAAGATGGAAATAATCACCTCAACAAAAAGAACAAGAGACAGTGCTGACTGCCAGGGACCTAATCAATACGGACATTAGTATGACATCAGAACTAGAGTTCAGAATGATGATTTTCAAGATACTAGCTGTGCTTGAAAAAAA
>NW_025413907.1:0-1948 GCF_002201575.2 Neomonachus schauinslandi
ATTGCCAACAAATTAGGCCATCTGGAAGAGATGGATGCATTCCTGGAAATATATGAACTACCAAGACCAAAACAGGAAGAAATAGACCATCTGAACAGACCAATAACCAGCAAGAAAATTGAAACAGAAATCAAAAAGCTCCCAAAAACCAAGAGTCCAGGGCCAGATGGCTTCCCAGGGGAATTCTACCAAACATTTGAAGAAGAAATCATACCTAATCTACTGAAGCTGATTCAGAAAAACAGAAATGGACCACTGGGTGTTATACATGAAAACAATGGATCGTGGATCACCACATCAAAAACTAATGATGTATTGTATGGTGACTAACATAATAAAAGTAAAAAAAACCAACCCAGAAATGGAAGGAAACCTTCCAAACTTTTTCTGTGAGGCCAGCATTACCTTGATCCCCAAACCAAGACCCCAACAAAAAGGAGAATTACAAGCCAATATCCATGACGAACATGGATGCAAAAATACTCACCAAGAGACTAGCCAATAGGATCCAACAGTTCAATACTGTTGGATTATGATAATAAAAGGATTACTCACCACAGCCAGGTGGGATTTATTCCTGGGATGCAAGGGTGGTTCAACATCCACAAATCAATCAATGTGAAAGAGCACATTAATAAAAGAAAGGACAAGAGCCATATGATCCTCTCAACCGATGCAGAAAAAGCATTTGACAAAATACAGCATCCTTTCCTGATTAAAACTCTTCAAAGTATAGGGATAGAAGGAACATACCTCAATATCATAAAAACCGTCTGTGAAAAGCCCACAGCAAATATTATTCTCAATGGGGAAAAACTGAGAGCTTTTCCCTTAAAGTCAGGAACATGACCAGGGATGCCCACTCCCACCACTTTTGTTCAATGTAGCACTAGAAGTCCTAGCCTCAGCCATCAGACAACAAAGCAAAATAAAAGGCATTCAAATTGGCGAAGAAGAACTCAAACTCTCTCTCTTCCCAGATGATACATTTTATGTGGAAAACACAAAACACTCCACCCCCAAATTGCTTAGAACTCATGCAGCAATTCAGCAGTGTGGCAGGATACAAAATCAGTGCACAGAAATCAGTGGCATTTCTATATACTAACAATGTGAATGAGGCATGAGAACTTAAGGAATCGATCCCATTCACAATCACATCAAAACCCTTAAGATACCTAGGAATAAACCTAACCAAAGAGGTAAAGGATCTGTACTCTAGAAACTAAGGAACACTTATGAAAGAAATTGAGGAAGGCACAAAGAGATGGAAAAACATTCCATGCTTACGGACTGGAAGAATAAACATTGTGAAAAAGTCTATGCTGCCCAGAGCATTCTACACTTTTAATGCAATCCCTATCAAAATACCATCAACATTTTTCACAGAGAGGGCCCAAACAGTCCTAAAATTTGTATGGAACCAGAAAAGATCCCGCGTTGCTAGGCCGATGTTGAAAAAGGAAACCAAAGCTGGGGGCATCACAGTGCCTGACTTCAAGCGATACTACAAAGCTGTGATCATCAAAACAGCATGGTATGGGCACAAAAACAGACACACAGATCAGTGGAACAGAACAGAGAACCCAGAAATCGACCCTCAACTCTACGGTCAACTAATCTTTGACAAAGCAGGCAAGCATATCCAGTGGGGAAAAAGACAGTCTCTTCAATAAATGGTGCTGGGACAATTGGACAGCCACATGCAGAAGAATGAAACTGGACCATTTCCTTACACCACACACAAAGAGAGACTCAAAATGGATGAAAGACCTCAATGTGAGACAGGAGTCCCTCAAAATCCTAGAGGAGAACACAGGCAGTAACCTCTTCAACCTTGGCCACAACCACTTCTTGCTAGACATGGCCCCAAAGGCAAGGGAAGAAAAGCAAAAATGAATTATTGAGACTTCATCAAGATAAAAATCTTCTGCACAGCAAAGGGAAC
>NW_025413908.1:0-1948 GCF_002201575.2 Neomonachus schauinslandi
GGTTCACTTTTCTCCACATTGTCACCATACTTGTCCATTATTTTTTGATAATAGTTACCCTACCAGGTTGATGTTTCTACTTGCATTTTCCTGATAATAGTGAGCACCTGATAGAGTTTCAACCATTTGTATGTCTTCTTTGGAAAATATCTATTTAGGTCCTTTGCCCTCTTTTATTTGGATATTTTTTTTTCTTGAGTTATGGAAATTCCCTATATATTTTGTATATTAACTTATCTAATCAGATATATTACCTGCAAACATTTTATCTCCTTCCATATGTTTCCCTTTTGTTTTATTGTTTCCTTTTTATGCAGAAGCTTTTTTGTTTTTGTATCCAGCTATGCTGTATTTGCTATTGTCTGTGTTCAGTATCCTATTGAGTATATCCTTGCCCAGTCCACTGTTTAAAAGATATTCCCCTAGGGCGCCTGGGTGGCCCACTTGGTTAAGCGACTGCCTTCAGCTCAGGTCATGATCCTGGAGTCCTGGGATCAAGTCCCGCATCAGGCTTCCTGATCAGCAGGAGTCTGCTTCTCCCTCTGACCCTCCCCCCCCTCATGCTCTCTCTCTCTATCTCATTCTCTCTTTCAAATAAATAAATAAAAGCTTTAAAAAAAAAGATATTCCCCCAAGTTTTCTTATAAGCATTTTATTGTTTTGGGTGTTAAGCCTTTAATTCGCATTGGTTTTTGTGTATGGTTAGAGACAGGGTCCAATTTTATTCTTTTTTAGGTGGTTGTCCAATATTTCACCACTGTTATTGAAGAGACTACCTTTTTCCCCACTGTGTATTCTACATACACAAGGCACTCTGTCATAGCCTTGTTTGTGCATTGTTGTATTAATGTGCTGTTTTATGTCATGGTTCTACATCTGTTTTTATTTCAGTACCATACTATTTTAGTTATAGTAGTTTTTAGTATGTTTTGATCAGCGATAGTCATAGTGTTACCTTGGTATTCTTAATATTTCTTGACTATTCTGGATCTCTGTGGTTTCAAATGCCTTTTAATTTGCTTTTTTTCCCCTATTTCTGTAAAATATTCCATTTTGATTTTGCTAGAGATTGCTTTGAATCTGAAGGTTGCCTGGGTATTATGGACATCTCACTATTAAGTCCTATATTTCAGGCACACAGGATGTCCTTCAATTGTATATAATGTGTCTTTTGTGAGTATTTTCTAGTTTTTAGTGTACAACTCTTTAATTTCGTGTTGTTTAATCTCAAGTATTTTTTTATTTTTTAAAAGATTTTATTTATTTGAGAGAGAGAGAGTGAGAGAGCACAGTAAGTGGGGGAGAGGGAGAAGCAGACTCCCCACTGAGCAGGGAGCATGACGTGAGACTTAATCCCAGGATCCTGGGATCATGACCTGAGCCAAACACAGACACAGCCACTGGTGCGCCCCAGTATTTAATTCTTCAAATTTTTAAAATTTGAGTATAGTTGATACACAGTGTTTCTTTGGTTTCAGGAATACAACCTGAACTCATTATGTGATGCTATGTTGACCACAATTGTAGATATTATCTGTCATCATACAACACAATTATAGTATAATTCACTATATTCCTTGTGCTGTGTCTTTTATTCCCATGCTTTTTGATTCCATAATTGGTGACCTCTATCTCCCACTCTCTTTGACCTATTTTGCCCAAGCCCCACCACACTCTCCTCTGGGGCAACATTCAGTTCTTTGTATTTACAAGACAGATTCTACCATTTTGCTTGTTTATTCTTTTGATTTTTACATTTCATCTATAAGTGAAATCATATGACAGTCAGTCTGACTTACTACACTTAGCTACTATCCTTTAATTCCATTCATGTTGTTGAAAATGGCAAGAACTCATCGTTTCATATGGAACAGTAATCTCCTATTTATGTATGAATATGCAGCTGAATTTTCTTATCCATTCATCTACCAGTGGACACTTAGGTTGT
>NW_025413909.1:0-1948 GCF_002201575.2 Neomonachus schauinslandi
AAAACCAGAGTCCCTACTCTTGATAACTATATTTTGAATTTTCAGTCCCAGCTATTTATTCCCAGCTCTGCATCTGCCACTAAGTGACAACACTTAATGGCTTCTTTCTTCCAGGAAATGTGAATGTGCGGAGATTAGCAGTTCACTTAGTATTAGCCTAAGTATATACAAGGAAGCAGTCTATGAAAGAAATTAAATATCATGTTCTTATAAAAAATTAAAAAAAAAAAATGAACCACAACAGAACAAACGAAGCCAGTGCTAGAAAACTGTCTAGCAAACTATGAGTTACCTGAATCTACAAACAAGGAGACTGACTTAAGAGTGATGATAACATATCCAAATCTTACTATTGCATACCAAGTAAGTTAGAAGACTAGTGTTTTATCTCCTTATTCTTGTTATTGAAGCAATTTGTAATTCATATCTCTTCTCCAAAATGTCCTGACTCTGGGGTGGCTGAATTGAAGAATGTTTATATCACTTTCCTGTCATTCAGCAAATCCATAAAGGCGCAGATCTGTCTATTCACACCAAAAAATAAAGAGGAGAACTCTAGAATGCATATTGTAGGGTTCATATATTTGATGACATAGATGAAAGATTGTTTAAAAACAATACCAATCTTACCATGGTCACAGTTTCAAACAATTTATGTATCAAAACTAGTAGTTTTATCTGAATAATATACAGATGACTTATTGTGAGAAAATCAATCTCTGCAATCCAGCCCATTAACAAGAAATGAATAATAACTTATAAGCATCCCAAATATATGTAATATAAAACGTAAACATCAACACAAAAATGACATAACAGAATTTTTTATCTGTGTAGTTTAAATAGGCTGAGGAATGTATTTGCAAAGTATATAAACAAAAATTTAGGACAATGTACATAAATAACAACATGCAAAGAAATTACTTAAATCTTGAAGAAAAATTCAAACAATCTAATAAAATATGAATATAAGATTTTTAAAATTTAAAATCAATTAGCCAACATCTTCGGATGTAGAGATCAGTAATTCATCAGTTGCATAGAACACTCAGTGCTCATCATATCATGTGCCCTCCTTAATGCCCATCACCCAATTAACCCATCCCCCGACCCACGTCTCCTCCAGCAACTGTCAGTTTCTCTCCCATCGTTAGTCTCTCATTGTTTGTCTTCCTCTCTGATTTCTTCCCATTCTGTTATTCCATCCCGTCCCCTATGATCCTCTGCACTCTTTCTTATATTCCACAAATGAATGAAACCATATGATCATTGTCTTTCTCTGATTAAAGTATTTCATTTAGCATAACACATTCCACTAAATGGTAAGTACACATCTTTTCCAATGGCTGAGTAATATTCTATTGTTTAGATATCCCACATCTTCTTTATCCATTCATCCGTCCATGGACATCTCGACTATTTCCATAGTTTGACTATTGTGGACACTGTTACTATAAACATTGGGGTGCAGGTGCCCCTTCGGATCACTACATTTGCGTGTTTGGGGTAAATACCTAGTAGCACAATTGCTGGGTTGTAGGGAAGCTCTCTTTTTAACTTCTTGAGGAACCTCTATACTGTTTTCCAGAGTGGCTGCACCAGCTTGCATTTTCACCAACAATATAAGAGGTTTCCCCTTTCTTTACATCCTCGCTAACATTTGTTATTTCCTCACTTGTTAATTTTAGCCATTCTAACTGGTGTAAGGTGCTATTTCACTGTGGTTTTGATTTCTATTTCCCTGATGACAAGTGATGTGGAACATTTTTTCATGTGTCTGTTGGCCATTTGTATGTCTCCTTTGGAGAAATGTCTGCTCATGTCTTCTGCCCATTTCTTGACTGGACTCCTTGTTTTCTGGGTGTTGAGAGTGGTAAGTTCCTTATACAACTTGTATACGAGACCCTTATCTGACATATCATTTGCAAATATCTTCTACCATTCTGTA
>NW_025413910.1:0-1947 GCF_002201575.2 Neomonachus schauinslandi
TACATTTTAACAGTGTTTGTTCTCCAATCCATGAGCATGGAAAACCATTTCATTTCTTTGTTTTGTCTTTAATTTCTTTCAGTGTTTTATAATTTTCAGTGTAAAATTCTTTCACCTCTTTAGTTATGTTTATTCCTAGGCATTTTATTGTTTTTAGTGAAACTGAAAATGGGATTGTTTTCTTAAATTCTCTTTCTGTTGCTTTATTATTAGTATGTAGAAATGCAATGGATTTCTCAACATTGATTTTGTATCTTGTGATTTTACTGAAGTAATTGATCAGTTCTAGTATTTTCTTGGTGTTTTTTTTTTTCAGGTTTTCTATATACAGTACCATGTTACCTGCAAATAGCAAAAGTTTTACTACTTCCTTACCAATTCAGATGCCTTTTATTTATTTTTGTTGTCTATTTGCTGTAGCTAAGACTTCTAGTTCTATGCTGAATAAAAGTGGTGAGGGTGGACATTGCTGTCTTGTTCCTGACCACAGAAGAAAAATCTCAGTTTTTCCTCATTGAGTATGGCGTTTGTTGTGGGGTTTCATATATAGCTTTTATGATGTCTCTATATATGTTACCTCTAAAGTTACTTTGTGGAAGGTTTTTATCATGAATGGATATTGTACCTTGTCAAATGCTTTTTCTGTGTTTTTGAAATAATCATGTGATTTTTAACCTTTCTCTTACTGATGTTATGTATCATGTTAATTGATGGGTAAATACCGAACCACACTGGCATCCTCGGAATAAAATGACATTTTTAATGTATTGTTGGATTGTGTTTGCTAGTGTTTCGTTGAGGATTTTTGCATCTATGTTTATCAGAGATATTAGCCTGTAGATCTCTTTTTTAGTGGTTTATTTATCTGGTTTTGGTATCAGGGTAATGCTGGCCTCATAGAATAAATTTGGAAGTTTTCCTTTTCTTCTATTTTTTGGAATTATTTGAAAGGATTCGATGTAACAGTTTTTTTTTTTTTAATTTTTGTTAGAATTTACCTGTGAAGCCAACTGGTCTTATAATTTTGTTTCTTGGGAGTTTTTTATATTACTGATTCAGTCAACTTGTTGAAATCAATCTATTCAAATTTTCTATTTCTTCCTGCTTCAGTTTTGGCAGGTTATATGTTTCTAGGAATTTATCTACTTTTTTCTCTTTGGGCTAATTTGTCAGCATGTTGCTTTTCATCATATTTTCTTATAATTGTATTTCTGTGGTTTTGGTTCTTTCTCCTCTTTCACGTTTGATTTTTGTGTCCTTTCACTTTTTTTTTTTTGAAGTGGGTGGCTAGAACTTTGTCAATTTTTAAAAATATTAGAGTTTGTGAGAGAGTGGGGGAGGGGCAAAGGGAGAGGAAGAGAGAGAATCTCAAGCAGACTTCTCACTGAGACGGAAGCCCCACACGGGTCTCAGTCTCACAACACTGAGATCATGACCTGAGTCAAAATCAAGAGTCAGACACTTAACCTATTGAGCCACCCAAGTGCCCCCAGAACTATCAATTTAGTTGATCTTTTCAAAGAACCAACTCCTGGTTTTGTTGATCTGTTCTATTGTTTATTTATTTTCTATATAATTCATTTATTTCTGCTCTTATCTTTACTGTTTCCTTCCTTCTGCTAGTTTGGGGTTTGTGTGAATTCTTTTTCTAGTTCCTTTAGGTGTAAGGTTAGGTGTTTATTTAAGATTTTTCTTAATTATTGAGGTAGTCTGGTATTGCTATAAACTACCCTGTTAGAACACCTTTTGCTGATGTATTTTGGACAGTATTGTCTTCATTTTCTTTTGTTTCCAAGGAATTTTTAAATTGTTCTTTGATTACTTGGTTGACCCATTCATTGTTTCGTAGCATGCTATTTAACCTCCATGTATTTTTGGAATTTCTGGAATTTTTCTTGTGTTTGGTTTTGTTTCTTTGTCTATTTTTCTTGTGGTTAATTTCTAGTT
>NW_025413911.1:0-1947 GCF_002201575.2 Neomonachus schauinslandi
CCTTGCCCCAGCCACTGCCTGGGATTCGCTTTTGGGCCTTGCCCCAGTCACTACCTGGGACTCGGTTTTGGGCCTTGCCCCAGGCATAGACTTCGTCTCAGTTTTGGGCCTTGCCCCAGGCATTACCTGTGCCTGGGTCCTAACCTTGGGTCTGACCACCAACGGGACTTCATTCTCTCTTTCAGCCCCACCCCCAACCTCTTCTCCAGCCTTCTTTTCAGGCTTTGCCTGGGCAGCAGGTTCAATCTCAGCCCCAGTCATGGTACAATCTACAGAGGAGGCCCAGGTAAGTAACCTTACCCCAGTCTCAGCCTCTACCACAGATCTATCTTCACACTCTGATCTTTCAGTGATTCAGGTGGTAGAGTTGGAAACAAATGTTAGAGTCAATCACCAGTCCAGCAATCAATCAACCTCCTTCCGAAGCCTAGCCTCAGTCAGTATCACAAACAAAGTGCAGAAGAGGCCCAACCAAGCTGGGGGATGATGGATGTTCCTGGGTGGGTGCAGACCTGTTGAGGGTGGTGGTCAGCAGCAATTCCAACACCACCAGAGCTGCCACTGGAGGTGGATCTAAGGAAAGAGAATGACATGGGGCTTTGAATCTCTTCCAACTGCATCACCCCATGCAAAGAGTCACAGAGACCGGACCTTGAATGCTTAGTGGGACAGTTGAACTATTAGAAAGTCTTTCTGTCACCCTCATTTTACCTCACACATTACCCCCAAGAGTTGCCACGTTATTTTGCCTGCTACAAAACAAGTGTGAGGTTACTGGGAAAGTGGGTTCCCAATGGGAAAGGCTGAGGAGACCCCAGACTAGACCCTAATCACTCTTGGACCAGTGTTGATCTCTACTTCCCCACCCAAATTTGTACCCACTTTCATACCAACCTGCACGGATATGGTGCAATTTCTCCCTCCTTGCTTTGTTTCAGTGGTATTAAGCCCTATAGCAGAAAGCAGGCTGTCCTGAGGAGAAGTAAACATACAGGAGAAAATGAAGTCTGAATATTTGGTTGACAGACACACTGATCCCTGATGTAAACATGTTTCGGTTTAAAGATCTAACTTGTCTAATTTTTCCTGTCTCATGGTCCCTGCTCTCAGGTCTTCTCCTTCCCTTCAGAGCCAATCCACACCTACCCCAGTATTCCTAGTATTTCCTGCAGGAAATGGACAAGGGATGCTGTGGCAGTGTGCAAATCTGGCAGCAAGCAGGAGAGGTGGAGGAGGTCCTGGACCCACTTGGATCAAAGACACTTGCCATGATCTTTCTCTATAGTGCTCCCCTGATTTACCCACCTTCACACCAACCTCCAGAGATTTGAACCAGTCTCCTCCTCCTTCCCTTCCTCACAGAAGTGAGCAGCTTTAAAGCAGGCCTATGGACAAACAGATGAAAAAGCATGACAGTCAGGAGACCATGGTAGCAACTGAGCTCTGGGTGGACCCACAAACACCAAGGAAGGGAGTCCACATATTTGTTTTTCAAACATGTAGAGTCCTCTTGGTAGAATATTCTCGTTTTATATAAGGTCTACTTCAGAGTTCCCCAGACAACGACATCTTCTCTTGACGTCACACTCTTCACACTGCTCCTTTCTCCAATTCTAAGGATTCACCACTAGGTGCACCACATCCCACTGCCTTGCGCAGCATAAATTGGGGGAAGGGTTCCCGCATATTCTAGAAAACAGGTTGTGCAGTGGCAGTTGTAATTATGACTTGTGTCTCACCCTCACCTCCTAGCCCATCTTTTCCTACCACGAATTTTCGGTGGAGGTGAGGGACGAAGGCGAGGCAAGTGCTTAGAAAGCTAATACAAAGGGGAATTTTAGAAGGTATTCCTGGATGCCTGACCTGTTACGGTCGCAGTCACCCCACCCCGATTCGGGTCTCCACTCAATGGCTGCTGCCCATCCCCCCCTAGCCCCACACACCTCC
>NW_025413912.1:0-1946 GCF_002201575.2 Neomonachus schauinslandi
GCATTGGGAACTTTGCCACCTGAGTCCTAGCTAGACACCAGCTCACATTTTTGCTTCTCTTTTTGGAAAAGTGCCAGGCACATCTTTGGATTCTTCTTGATCACCTCCTCCTTTGGTCTTGCACACGGTCTGCACACAGATCGTTGCATTGATAGAACTCATTCTTCCCTTCTGCAGATTCCCAGAAGGCACTGCTAGGCGTACGACCCTCTGTTTAGCCAACTAGAAATCGTGGTTTTGAATAGCCTCGGTGTGACTGTTTTCAGCGAGAACGAGGTGAGTGGCTTGGGGAAGGGGAGCAGGAGGGCTGTGTGATTGCTGACCGAGGGGGACCCCAGGCTGTGCCCCATGGACACACCTGCTCTGTAATAGCCATCGTTCCCTCCCACTGCCCACTTGTGTCCGTGCCGCCTGTCACAGGGGACCCGCCAATGCCCCACATCTTGGCCTAGGTGGTGCCCGTCACAAAAACGCCAAATGGAACAAATGGCGTGGCCTGAAACCTGTTACATTTGCAAAATTCTAGTGAGAATCCTGTGTCCGGGATCCTCTGGTAATTTCCTAATTGGTGTTAAAAAATGGAAGGGGTACGCAGTCTCGGTGCCTCACATGACGGCTTTCTGGTTGGCATTTACCCTGTGCTAAGGGAGGTCATAGAAGGGGACAGAACATCCCTCTTTGCACGGTAGCCCGGTCACACCCATAGCATCTGGCTGTGAGCTGTGGGTAGATCGTGCGCCCTGGGGTGAAACTGTGAGACCTGGCACAAGATCATCTCACCAGCAGGGGCCTGAAGCCAGTGGAGGGACACACCGCGGCAAGCCGCTTTGCTTTGCTGGGGGGATTGCAGAATGATCATTTGATCCCTGTCCGTGTTCGAAAATGGCCAAGTCATTATTGTGAAACCCGAAACTCAGGCCCCGCTGAGAGAAGAGAATCCTTCACCAGTGTTGGCGGGGCCCTGAAACCCTGCCCCTCCATTCATGTCATCTTTCCTGAGTGCCTGCCCTGGGCAAGGCAGGGGCTTTGGGGGGAGGCCAAGATAGATGCAGTCCCGGTGTCCAGGGGCCCAGGTTCCCATCAAGGCGTGTGGCCTGTCAACAAGTACGTGGTGAGCAGAACAGAGAGGGGACGTCGCTCCGTGCCATTTGAGGGGCTGGAGGAAGGTTTTCTGGGTCAGCGCTAGGATTGTAGGCCCACTAGGAGTTGGCTGGATGGACCCAGACTGGCTCCTGCCTGTTTGTGATGAACAGAAGGGAGGAGAGTGCAGAGCAGAGAGGTCCATGGGAGCCAGGGCCTGCGTCCCTGCTGCGGGCCTGGCTGTGGAGCCGCGGTCCTCAGGAGGGGCCATTGTGTCATGGGGGCCCAACGCTCAGAGGCTGCATCTGTCACCGCGGCAGTGCCGTCCCTCTCAGATGCCGGCAGAGGAGGAAGGATGTCGGGGAAAGAAAGCGGAGTGGTGGTGGCGGGGTGGCAGGAGTGCAGGGTTCATGAGGGGGTGATGTCACTGACTCATGGCCCTCCTGTGCCCCCCGCAGGGTACCAGATCGCCACCCGCCTGGCCGGCAGCAGCGCCAGCACGTGCACCACGGCGGAGGTGGGTGCCACGGTGAGGCAGTTCACGGGCACCGAGCTGGCCCCGGAGTCGGCATACATCTTCAGGCTGCCGGCCAAGACGAGGCAGGGCTGGTCGAGCCACTGGAGGGCCCCGTCATCACCACTGAGAAGAGAGGTAAGGCCCGAGGCCCAAGTCCACTGTCATGGTGCTATGGGGAGGAGAGCTGGGCAGGAAACTGAGCCGGGTACTTGCAGGGTCCACGGCTTCCAGGTCAGGCCCTGTACCGTCGCATGTCTACACAGCCTGACGTTTATCAGCCAGGCAGGAATGTCCCCGGTTTAATGCTGGAGACTGGGCTCAGAGAGGTTGTGTAACTGGCCCAGGGTGG
>NW_025413913.1:0-1945 GCF_002201575.2 Neomonachus schauinslandi
AGAGGTTTTTAAATTTTATTTAATTTAATTTTATTTATTTGACAGGGAGAAACACAGCGAGAGAGGGAACATAAGCAGGGGGAGTGGGAGAGGGAGAAGCAGGCTTCTCATGGAGCAGTGTGCCTGATGTGGAGGCGCCCTGAGAGTTTTAATTTTTGAGTGGGTATCAGATACTGTACAATGGATTTCATGCATTAATATGGACATGTGATTATTTTATAATTTAGTCTGTTGATATAATGAATTGCATTAAATGATTTTGGAATGTTAAATCGATCTTTCATACCAGGAATAGATCAACATCATTGTGGTGTATAATTCTTTTCATACATTGTTGCATTCAATGTGTAATAATTTTTTGAGGCTGCTTGCATCTATGTTCATAAGAGACACTGATGTATAGTTTTTTTCTGTCATTGATGCAATTATACTGAGGTAATGGTGATATCACAGAAGGAATCAGAAATGTTTCAGTTGCTTTTATACTCTGAAAGGAATTGTAGATAATTAATTTAATCTGTTCCTTTAAAGTTTAATAAAATTTGCCAGGGAACCAACCTGGCCTGGGTTTCTGTTTTGGGACGTTATTAATTATTTATTCAATTTATTCAATAGACATAGACCTACTCATTTTGTCTATTCCTTCTTAATGAGTTTTGGCAAATTGTGTCTTTCAAAGAATTTGCCCATTTCCACTAAATTATTAAATTTCTCACCATAGAGTTATTTACAATATTCTTTTTTTTTTAAAGATTTTATTTATTTATTTGAGAGAGAGAATGAGAGAGAGCACATGAGAGGGGGGAGGGTCAGAGGGAGAAGCAGGCTCCTCGCTGAGCAGGGAGCCCGATGCGGGACTCGATCCCGGGACTCCAGGATCATGACCTGAGCCGAAGGCAGTCGCTTAACCGACTGAGCCACCCAGGCGCCCCTACAATATTCTTTTACTATCCATTTAATTTCAATTGAAGCAGTAATCATGTCCCCTCTTTTATTTCTGCTATTAATTACTTGTGTCTTCTCTCTCACATTTTACTTAATTAGCCTGATTAGAGTTTTATTAATTTCATTAATCATTTTTGTAAGTATTTATTTAAATTCTACTCAGTTAACACAGAGTGTAATTTTACTTTCAGGTGTACAATATACTCATTTAACACTTCCATAAATCACCTAGTGAAGAAAATGGAAATGAAAACATGACAGTCGAGAATAATTGGGATGCAGCAATGACAGTGCTTTGAGGAAAGTATATAGCAATACAGGCCGCCCTCAAGAAACAAGAAAAGTATCAAATGCACAACCTAAGCTTACACCTAGAGAATGTGGAGAAAAAATAAAAAAGTCTATCCAGCAGGAAATGAGAAATAATAAAGATTACAGCAGAAATCAATGATAAAGAAATTAAAATAAAAAATAAAAAAAAAACAGGAGAACAGATCAATGAAATTAGGAGCTGGTTCTTTGAAAGAATTAATAAGATTGCTAAAGCTCAAGTAAGACTTATCAAAAGGAAAGGGAAAGGACCCAAATAAATAAACACATAAATGAAAGAGGAGAGCTCACAACGAACACACAATAAATGCAAACAGATACAAGAAAATAGGACGAATTATATCTCAACACATTGGGCAGTCTGGAAGACATGGATACATTCCTAGAAACATAAACTACCAAAACTGAATCAGGAAGTTATAGAAAACCTGAACAGACCCCAAACCAGTAAAAAGTATTCAGTTAATAATCAAAAATCTCCCAACACATGAGTGTCCAGGGCCAGGTGGCTTCCTAGGGGAATTCTACCAAACATTTAAAGAAGCATTAATACCTATATTTCTGAAACTATTACAAAAAATTGAAATGGAAGGAAAACACCAGACTCCTTCTATGAGGCCAGCATTACCTTGATCCCAAAACCAGACAAGGACCACCATTAAAAGGAGAA
>NW_025413914.1:0-1945 GCF_002201575.2 Neomonachus schauinslandi
AGATCCTCAGTTTTTATTTGTTAAATGTGTCAGGAATTAGGTCTCAATGTATAAGGACATTTACCACATGGCAAGATTGTATTTCAACGTTGGAGAAGGTTGAATTGCTAAATAAATGTGGACATAAAAGGGGAAGAAAGAACTTAAAAAAAAAAAAAGAAGTGTAGAATCTGGAAATTGTCTTTCTTAAAATTATCTGAATCTGTCTACCTCTTTAATGTCTTCATGTACCTCCAAAACTAAACAAAACCAGTCAAATTAAATATTACTGCTATTGCTAATTATCATTGCAATGTACCAAGAGCCTACTTTATTTAGTTAGTTAGTTTTTCTAAAGAGAGAGAGAGGGCAGGTGGCGGGGGGAGAGGCAGAGGGAGAAGGAGAGAGAGAATCTTAAGCAGGCTCCATGCTTAGTGCGGAACCTAACACAGGGATCTCACAACCCTGAGATCATGACCTGAGCCAAAATCAAGAGTCAGATGCTTAACCTACTGACCCACCCAGGTGCCCCCCAAGGGCCTACTTTAAACTAAGTATTGCATTGAGTTCTTCAATTATATCAGCTCATTTAAATTGAGTCTCTCATGCGATAGCCATTATTAACCCCATTTTACAGATGAAGAAATTGGGACTCAGAGAAGGTAAGTAGTTTGCCCAGAATCTCAGAGCTAGTAAGTGCCAAAGCCAAATTCAGTCTAGCTCCATCTGACTCCAGAGCCTGTGTTTTGTGATGCTCCTATGTGGCTTGTGTATTTGTTCTTGATTGACAGCAGCTTAATACGTCTCCCTCCTGGAGAGCTGGTACTCCCACAAAATAGTTCTCTAATGGTGGATTTTCAGGATTTTGTGGCAGACTTTTGAGAGATATTTTCATCAAGACGGTCTTCCTAGTGCTTCCTCAAATCATGGGGGGAAAAAAGATACACATATTACTCTATTTCTTAATCTGAATGAGGTTGCAATGGGGAACTCAAATATGAATAGCAAATAAGCATTCAAATTAAGAAATAGAGTAATATGTGTATCTTTTTTCCCCCCATGATTTGAGGAAGCACTAGGAAGACCGTCTTGATGAAAATATCTCTCAAAAGTCTGCCACAAAATCCTGAAAATCCACCATTAGAGAACTATTTTGTGGGAGTACCAGCTCTCCAGGAGGGAGACGTATTAAGCTGCTGTCAATCAAGAACAAATACACAAGCCACATAGGAGCATCACAAAACACAGGCTCTGGAGTCAGATGGAGCTAGACTGAATTTGGCTTTGGCACTTACTAGCTCTGAGATTCTGGGCAAACTACTTACCTTCTCTGAGTCCCAATTTCTTCATCTGTAAAATGGGGTTAATAATGGCTATCGCATGAGAGACTCAATTTAAATGAGCTGATATAATTGAAGAACTCAATGCAATACTTAGTTTAAAGTAGGCCCTTGGGGGGCACCTGGGTGGGTCAGTAGGTTAAGCATCTGACTCTTGATTTTGGCTCAGGTCATGATCTCAGGGTTGTGAGATCCCTGTGTTAGGTTCCGCACTAAGCATGGAGCCTGCTTA
This sequence comes from Neomonachus schauinslandi, assembly GCF_002201575.2. Classification (NCBI taxonomy): domain Eukaryota; kingdom Metazoa; phylum Chordata; class Mammalia; order Carnivora; family Phocidae; genus Neomonachus; species Neomonachus schauinslandi. The sequence goes on from NW_025413914.1 coordinate 1,552, forward strand.
AGATTCTCTCTCTCCTTCTCCCTCTGCCTCTCCCCCCGCCACCTGCCCTCTCTCTCTCTTTAGAAAAACTAACTAACTAAATAAAGTAGGCTCTTGGTACATTGCAATGATAATTAGCAATAGCAGTAATATTTAATTTGACTGGTTTTGTTTAGTTTTGGAGGTACATGAAGACATTAAAGAGGTAGACAGATTCAGATAATTTTAAGAAAGACAATTTCCAGATTCTACACTTCTTTTTTTTTTTTTAAGTTCTTTCTTCCCCTTTTATGTCCACATTTATTTAGCAATTCAACCTTCTCCAACGTTGAAATACAATCTTGCCATGTGGTAAATGTCCTTATACATTGAGACCTAATTCCTGACACATTTAACAAATAAAAACTGAGGATCT
>NW_025413915.1:0-1945 GCF_002201575.2 Neomonachus schauinslandi
AAAAACAGTACTGGGTGCAGAGGAGATCTCTATGCTTCTGAAAATATTTTTTTGAATGAGTATTTTCGAAGCTTTGGAAAATGCCGAAGCTAAAAGACATGTGGGTCATACGCTTGCATTCTTGTATTCTTAGTGCACACACTGATAAAATTAAGTAGGCAGGGTTTTCTTTGGTGTCCCTCACATATCTTTTTCTTATCTATTATCACTGTGGAGGTCCCAGGTCTCCAGGATTTCTGCATTCCTGTATGTTCCAAAACTTTTTTTACTTCCTGCCCAAAAAACTCACCTTTCCTAAATACCATTCTATGTTTGTTATCATTTAAGTGCTAGATATTACCTCCTGGCTTTTAATGCCTTAATTCAAAGAATGACCAATAATATTGATTAATTCTTTTTTAAATTTAATTTTATTGTGTTATCTTAGTTACCATATAATACATCATTAGTTTTTGATGTAGTGATCCACTATTCATTGTTTTCATATAACACCCAGTACTCCATGCAGTACGTGCCCTCCTTAATACCCATCACCAGGCTAACCCAACCCCCACCCCCCTCCCCTCTAAAACCCTCAGTCTGTTTCTCGGAGTCCATAGTCTTTCATGGTTCGTCTCCCCCTCAGATTTCCCCCCCTTCATTTTTCCATTCCTTCTCCTAATGTCCTCCATGCTATTCCTTATGTTCCACAAATGAGTGAAACTGTATGATAATTGACTTTCTCTGCTTGACTTATTTCACTTAGCATAATCTCTTCCAGTCCCATCCATGTTGATGTAAAAGTTGGGTATTCATTCTTTCTGATGGTTGAGTAGTATTTCATTGTATATACGGACCACATCTTCTTTATCCATCCAGCTGTTGGAAGGCCATCTCAGCTCTTTCCATAATTTGGCTATTGTGGACATTGCTGCTATGAACATTGGGGTGCATATGGCCCTTCTTTTCACTACATCTGTGTCTTTGGGATAATAACCCAGTAGTGCAATTGCTGGGTCATAAGGTAGCTCTATTTTTTTTTTAAAGATTTTATTTATTTATTTGACAGAGATAGCGAGAGCAGGAACACAAGCAGGGGGAGTGGGAGAGGGAGAAGCAGGCTTCCCACCGAGCAGGGAGCCCGATGTGGGACTCGATCCCAGGACCCTGGGATCATGACCTGAGCCACCCAGGCGCCCAAGGTAGCTCTATTTTTAATTTATTGAGGAACCTCCATACTGTTTTCCAAAGTGGCTTTACCAACTTACATTCCCACCAACAGTGTAAGAGGGTTCCCTTTCTCCACAACCTCTCCATATTTGTTGTTTCTTGCCTTGTCAATTTTTGTCATTCTAACTGGTGTAAGGTGGTATCTCAATGTGATTTTGATTTGAATTTCCCTGATGGCTAATGATTATGGACATTTTTCATGTGTCTGTTAGCCATTCGTATGTCTTCTTTTGAAAAGTGTCTGTTCATGTCTTCTGCCCATTTTTTGACTTGATTATTTGTTTTTTGGGTGTTGAGTTTGAGAAGTTCCTTATATATCTTGGAAATCAGACCTTTGTCTGTAGTGTCATTTGCAAATATCCTCTCCCATTCTGTGGGTTGCCTCTTTGTTTTGTTGACTGTTTCCTTTGCTGTGCAGAAGCTTTTTATCTTGATGAAGTCCCAAAAGTTCATTTTTGCTTTTGTTTCACTTGCCTTTGGGGATGTTATCTTGAAAGAAGTTGCTGTGGCCAATGTCGAAGGGGTTACTGCCTATGTTCTCCTCTAGGATTTTAATGGATTCCTGTCTCACATTGAGGTCTTTCATCCATTTTGAGTTTATCTTGGTTAATTCTGTGATGCTTGTGTGATTCATTATGTTGTGAACTTGTTAAATATGTGAAATGTGTTTTGTTCATCTCTGTGACTGATGCTTAGCTCTCAATATATGTTGGTAAAATGAATGAAGGCATAAAAA
>NW_025413916.1:0-1945 GCF_002201575.2 Neomonachus schauinslandi
AGATCCTCAGTTTTTATTTGTTAAATGTGTCAGGAATTAGGTCTCAATGTATAAGGACATTTACCACATGGCAAGATTGTATTTCAACGTTGGAGAAGGTTGAATTGCTAAATAAATGTGGACATAAAAGGGGAAGAAAGAACTTAAAAAAAAAAAAAGAAGTGTAGAATCTGGAAATTGTCTTTCTTAAAATTATCTGAATCTGTCTACCTCTTTAATGTCTTCATGTACCTCCAAAACTAAACAAAACCAGTCAAATTAAATATTACTGCTATTGCTAATTATCATTGCAATGTACCAAGAGCCTACTTTATTTAGTTAGTTAGTTTTTCTAAAGAGAGAGAGAGGGCAGGTGGCGGGGGGAGAGGCAGAGGGAGAAGGAGAGAGAGAATCTTAAGCAGGCTCCATGCTTAGTGCGGAACCTAACACAGGGATCTCACAACCCTGAGATCATGACCTGAGCCAAAATCAAGAGTCAGATGCTTAACCTACTGACCCACCCAGGTGCCCCCCAAGGGCCTACTTTAAACTAAGTATTGCATTGAGTTCTTCAATTATATCAGCTCATTTAAATTGAGTCTCTCATGCGATAGCCATTATTAACCCCATTTTACAGATGAAGAAATTGGGACTCAGAGAAGGTAAGTAGTTTGCCCAGAATCTCAGAGCTAGTAAGTGCCAAAGCCAAATTCAGTCTAGCTCCATCTGACTCCAGAGCCTGTGTTTTGTGATGCTCCTATGTGGCTTGTGTATTTGTTCTTGATTGACAGCAGCTTAATACGTCTCCCTCCTGGAGAGCTGGTACTCCCACAAAATAGTTCTCTAATGGTGGATTTTCAGGATTTTGTGGCAGACTTTTGAGAGATATTTTCATCAAGACGGTCTTCCTAGTGCTTCCTCAAATCATGGGGGGAAAAAAGATACACATATTACTCTATTTCTTAATCTGAATGAGGTTGCAATGGGGAACTCAAATATGAATAGCAAATAAGCATTCAAATTAAGAAATAGAGTAATATGTGTATCTTTTTTCCCCCCATGATTTGAGGAAGCACTAGGAAGACCGTCTTGATGAAAATATCTCTCAAAAGTCTGCCACAAAATCCTGAAAATCCACCATTAGAGAACTATTTTGTGGGAGTACCAGCTCTCCAGGAGGGAGACGTATTAAGCTGCTGTCAATCAAGAACAAATACACAAGCCACATAGGAGCATCACAAAACACAGGCTCTGGAGTCAGATGGAGCTAGACTGAATTTGGCTTTGGCACTTACTAGCTCTGAGATTCTGGGCAAACTACTTACCTTCTCTGAGTCCCAATTTCTTCATCTGTAAAATGGGGTTAATAATGGCTATCGCATGAGAGACTCAATTTAAATGAGCTGATATAATTGAAGAACTCAATGCAATACTTAGTTTAAAGTAGGCCCTTGGGGGGCACCTGGGTGGGTCAGTAGGTTAAGCATCTGACTCTTGATTTTGGCTCAGGTCATGATCTCAGGGTTGTGAGATCCCTGTGTTAGGTTCCGCACTAAGCATGGAGCCTGCTTAAGATTCTCTCTCTCCTTCTCCCTCTGCCTCTCCCCCCGCCACCTGCCCTCTCTCTCTCTTTAGAAAAACTAACTAACTAAATAAAGTAGGCTCTTGGTACATTGCAATGATAATTAGCAATAGCAGTAATATTTAATTTGACTGGTTTTGTTTAGTTTTGGAGGTACATGAAGACATTAAAGAGGTAGACAGATTCAGATAATTTTAAGAAAGACAATTTCCAGATTCTACACTTCTTTTTTTTTTTTTAAGTTCTTTCTTCCCCTTTTATGTCCACATTTATTTAGCAATTCAACCTTCTCCAACGTTGAAATACAATCTTGCCATGTGGTAAATGTCCTTATACATTGAGACCTAATTCCTGACACATTTAACAAATAAAAACTGAGGATCT
>NW_025413917.1:0-1944 GCF_002201575.2 Neomonachus schauinslandi
CACTGTGGAGAGTTTTAATCAAGAAAGGATGCTGTATTTTTCAAATGTTTTTTCTGCATTACTTGAAAGGATCATATGGTTCTTATCTTTTCTTTTGTTAATGTGATATATCATGTTTCTTGATTAGCAAATGTTGAACCACCCTTGCAACCCAGGAATAAATCCCACTTGATCATGTTGAATAATCCTCTTAATATCTTGTTGGATCCTATTGGCTAGTAATTTGATGAGTATTTTGGCATCCATCCTCGTGAGGGATATTAGTCTGTATTTCTCCTTGTTGTTGGGGTTTCTGCCTGGTTTGGGGATCAAGATAATGCTGGCCTCATAGAGTAAGTTTGCAAGTTTTCCTTCCATTTCTATTTTTGGAATGATCTTCAGAAGAAGAGAATAAGTTCTTCTTTAAATGTTTGGTAAAATTCCCCTGGCAAGCCATCTAGCCCTGGACTCTTGTTTGTTGGGAAATTTTTTTTTAAAGATTTTATTTATTTATTTGAGAGAGAGAGAATGAGAGAGAGCACATGAGAGGGGGGAGGGTCAGAGGGAGAAGCAGACTCCCCGCCAAGCAGGGAGCCCGATGCGGGACTCCATCCCGGGACTCCAGGATCATGACCTGAGCCGAAGGCAGTCGCTTAACCAACTGAGCCACCCAGGTGCCCTATTGGGAGATTTTTAATTACTGCTTCAATTTCTTTGCTGCTTTTGGGTCTGTTCAGGTTTTGTCTTTCCTTCTGTTTTAGTTTTGGTAGTTTATATGTTTTTAGAAATGCATCCATTCCTTCCAGATTGCCTAATTTGTTGGCATATAGCTGCTTGTATATGTTCTCAAAATTATTTGTATTTCCTTGGTGTTGGTTGCGATCCCTCTGAACAGTGAGTTTGCAGAGTTAATCCAAAAGTTTAAAAGAGTTTCTGCTCAGTACCATTAATAAACTTGAAATTTAAACAAAATTAATTTTCACTTTTTTGTGATTGACTATAATTATTGCCCCTAAAATAACTGATAGTATCCCATGGAAGAACTGAAACAAAAATCAACAGTTGTTGAGAGTTATAAAGTTATGGATTCAGTTATCTAAGGGCCAAAATGTACTACCTTTATATTATTTACTAAAGTCTTGCCGCATGCGTGAGGCCATAAATTATATTAACAGAAAATTAGAAATATCCTACTCATTAATATGTTATGCTATACATAAATTGTGTAATAAAATGGAGCAGTAACTAATAACTTACTAAACTCATAAGCTTATTATAATGTCTTATTTATAGCTGTTTTGATGAAAAGAACCTCTATATCATTTAGTGATATAATGGTTAGTGGTCATATATGCTAGACACTGAAAACAGTGCTAGTATTTACAATAGATACTGCCCATTTAAATATTCTGCCCTGCTTACCAATTAATTTACAATAAAGCTAAATAAGGATTCAATATTGTATAGATTATGAATAAATCCCAAACATAATCATCTTGGTAATCATTAATCTATTGCTGTCTTTGAAAGAGTGAATTTGTAAGGAAAAGACAAATGTCACATAAATATAAAAGAAAAAGTCATTTGCATGTACATCTAATTCTACTACCATAGATAATTATAGATAAGAAAAATTAAAGTTTGAGGCTCTAGGGAAAATATAATTAATCCCTAAAATTAAGGGAGATGTTTCCTATTTTATTCACAGGTGATGCTGTACTTCAGAGTAATTTGGGACATAAATTTATTTGAACATGTCTTACTTAACCAGTTAGATAATTAACCAACTAACCACGTCCCGCCCTTCGTGTCCGGGCCCCGCCCCGCCCCTGCACGCCCCTCAGCCCCTCGATGCACCGCCCCGCCCGGCCCCCAGCCCTTCGTGTCGGCGCCCCTCTCCGCACCGCCCCGCCCGGGGCCCAGACAGAGAGGCAGCCTCAGCGGGCTCGGTGCGCATGCGCTACA
>NW_025413918.1:0-1944 GCF_002201575.2 Neomonachus schauinslandi
AAAAACAAAACAGAACAAAACCTCCCTCTCTTTCTCTACCCCAGCCCACAGGCTCATGCACATTGCTTTTCCTTCTATAAAATAAATGAATACATCATAAAAAAAAAGAGTATACATGGTTCTTTCTATATAACTCTTTGGTATAGATGATCCTCAAGTAATATAATTTTATTAAAAATATATTCAAGAAATTGGTGTGACTTTCTTAGTACTACACTAAAACGGTAGCAGGAAATCATTTTTATATCTAATTTTGCACATCCATATGTTATTCCATGATTAATATTTCAATTCAAGTAAAATATCCTAGAAGAATGGACTTTATATGAGGCAATATATATCAGTGGAAATGAATTTGAAATGCTTTAGTTAATGAAATAAAATGTATATGTCTGTTTATCTGGTAGAAAACGTACTTTCAAGACTAGATCTTTTTTTAAAATTTTATTATTATTATTATTTTTTTTTATCAAAGACATGGTTTTGTGAAGGCAAAGAACTACCATTCACAGGAACAACACTTCAGCCTTCCAGTAACTGTTTAGCCTGCTGATTCCATTGTAGTAAGTTAGAAGAAATTGTAGTGCCTTGATGAGTTTACTACAACTCACATTTCAAAGTAAAACCTGCCACTAGTCTCAGACATTATATGTAAAAGTGTGTGTTTCATTCCAATGATGATGTAGACTAAATTGCATTTTTACATGCCTATATTTTTATAGGCATACTTCTGAACTGGCTAGGTTATAGTGATATTACTTAAGTGATTCAGCAAAAAGAATATGGAAGTATGCATTTGAGATTTATTTGGTCTTATATTGACTTTAAATCATCTCAAGTCTATGAGGACAAAGCGGTTGTGGGTCATCTTGGCGAAGTAACATAGAATCAAGATTAAGTAGTAGCCCAGTGGGTCCTCTCCCTGAGAGAGCATGACCTCCAGGATCCTTATATTCTTTTTTTCTTTTAAGATTTTATTTATTTATTTATTTATTTATTTATTTATTTATTTATTTAAGAGAGAGAGGGAGCAGGCGCAGTGGGAGGGGCCAAAGAGGTGGGATGAGCAGAGTGGGGGAAGGGTTAGAGGGGGAGGGACTAGCAGACTCCCTGCTGATCAGAGAGCCCAAGTCAGGGTTCAATCCCAGGACCCCAAGTCAGACACTTAACCACCTGAGCCACCCAAGCACCCCAGGATATTTGTATTCCTAACTGGAGTAGGAAACATGTACATTTCTTCCTCATTTTATCATCAGAATTTTACATTATGCTTAGCAATAATCATTTTCAACAATATTTTTAGAATGATCAGAGGTTGTAAAATAGGTAAAGTATTTAAAAATGCAAATACATGAAAAATATATAGTATTTATACATATAGTAAAATTTATTTGTATTTATATAAATAAATCTGTATAAACTTTACATATATATTCTAATTTGACAGGTTAATTTAAACTTTATTTACTTATATAAACTTTACACACTTTATATATATATATATATAAATATACATATATATGTACATATGTATACTAATTGGACAGAATTTTTTAAGATTTTATTTATTCATTTGAGAGAGAGTGAGAGAGCACAAACAGGAGAGGCAGAGGGAGGAAGAGAAGCAGACTCCCTGCTGAGCTGGGAGCCCAATGTGGGGCTCAATCCCAGGACCCTGAGATCATGACCTGAGAGCCAAAGGCAGATGTTTAACCATCTGAGCCACCCAGGTGCCCCAATTGGACATAAATTTAAAGTATATTTAATACTGCTAGAACTTCAGGGCAATCAATTGTGGTTGACGTGTCTGACGATCAAAGACAAGTCAGCTAAAAGAAGGCAAGTGGCTGAATAACCACAGTCTGAAAGTTGTATTGCATGTAAAGTTTCAGATTATACCCAGAACATCCATGTACTAGTCTCTAAATATTAAAAGAACTATAT
>NW_025413919.1:0-1944 GCF_002201575.2 Neomonachus schauinslandi
TAAATATTAAAAGAACTATATTAAGAGAAGTTTTTATCATTATATTTTGGAGAGAATAAGGGTAGGGTATAGTCTAGATCTTTTACTTGGCTGACAGAAATGGTATGGAGGAATACTTCCATTTAAGACTATCTCATTTTGTTAATTAAGCTATAAGATTTTTGAATGGGTTATGATCAATAGGCAATAACACTGTGTATGTGTATTTGTGTGTTATAAGTGTGTGTAAAACCTGCAAAAGGTTTCCATAACTCCTTTTTTGAGTACATTCATCTTATATCATCAGGTCATTGAACTTTGTATTTCCTTTTCACTTTTTATAATGTGCTCAGAATTCCAAATTACTGTGATAAGGGATACTATTAACATAATTATACCAAAGATGTGTTTCATAATTAGAATTATTTATTATTATTAGTTGAAAAACTATGAAAATGATTTAAGTTCATGATAGTTAAGCAATTTTTAAAATATTTGTGTTACCAAAAATGTGTTATTGCACATTTAACCATGAAAGAAAGCAAGAGAAGAAAGCGTTAGAGAAAAAAATACAAAAGCATCCACAAAACAAGTGATAAAAATATATACATATGTATTTAATTATTAATAAATACATAAATAAATACATATACAAATAATTAGAATGTAAATGGGGTAATGGCTCCAGTCAAAAGACATAGTCTGTCAGAATGGATTAAAAAAAAAAAAAACAAGAGCCATTTATATGCTGCCTATAAGAGACTCATTTAGCCCTAAAGATACTTATAGATTGAAAGGAAAGGGATGCAGAAACATCTATCATGAAAATGGTGTCAAAAAAATTGGAGTAGCAATACTTATACTGGACGAAATAGACTTGAAAATGGAGATTGTAACAAGATACAAAAAAGGGCACTATATAATGGTAAAGGGGGTAATCCAACAACAAAATATAACAGTTATAAAAGTGCACCCAACATGAGAGCACCCATATCTATAAAATACTTAATAACAAACATTAAGAAACTAATTCTTAGTAATACAAAAGGAGTAGAGGACTTTAAAACTCCACTTACATCAGTAGACAGATCATCCGACAGGAAATCCACAAGTTGGGGGTACTGGGTGGCTCAGGCAGTTAAGTGTCTGACTCTTGATTTAGGCTCAGGGCATGATCTCAGGGTTGTGAGAGGAAGCCCCCGTGTCAGGCTCCACTCATGGACCCAGCTGAAGATTCTCCCTCTCCCTCTGCCCCACTCTCTAAATAAATTAAAAAAAAATAAAAATAAAAATAAATAAACAAACAAACAAACAAACAAACAAACAAACAAACAAGGAAACAATGGCTTTGAATGAACACTCGACCAGATGGATTTAACAGAATTATTCAGAACAGTCCATTCTAAAACAGCAGAATACACATTCTTTTCAAGTGCACATGGTATATTCTCCAGAACAGATCACATATTAGGCCACAAAAAAAGCATCAACAAATTCATAAAGATCAAAGTTATACCATGCATCTTTTTTGACCCCAATGCCATAAAACTAGAAATCAACCACAAGAAAAATAGACAAACAAAGAAACAAAACCAAACAGAAGAAAAATTCCAGAAAGTCCAAAAATACATGGAGGTTAAATAGCATGCTACTAAACAATGAATGGGTCAACCAAGTAATCAAAGAACAATTTAAAAATCCTTGGAAACAAAAGAAAATGAATACAATACTGTCCAAAATACATTATCAAAAGGTGTTCTAAGAGGGCAGTTTATAGCAAAACAGGCCTACCTCAATAAGTAAGAAAAATCTTAAATAACCACCTAACCTTACTCCTAAAGGAACTAGAAAAAGAATTCAAACAAACCCCAAACTAGCAGAAGGAAGGAAACAGCAAAGATTAGAGCAGAAATAAATGAATTATGTAGAAAATGAATAAACAATAGAACAGATCAACAAAACCAG
>NW_025413920.1:0-1943 GCF_002201575.2 Neomonachus schauinslandi
TTATCCCTGGGCTGCAAGGTTGGTTCAACATCCGCAAATCAATCAACGTGATACAATACATTAACAAAAGAAAGAACAAGAATCATATGATCCTCTCAATAGATGCAGAAAAAGCTTTTGACAAAGTACAGCATCCTTTCTTGATCAAAACTCTTCAGAGTATAGGCATAGAGGGTACATACCTCAATATCATAAAAGCCATCTATGAAAAACCTACAGCGAATATCATTCTCAATGGGGAAAAACTGAGAGCTTTCCCCCTAAGGTCAGGAACGTGGCAGGGATGTCCACTAGCACCACTGCTATTCAACATAGTATTGGAAGTCCTAGCCACAGCAATCAGACAACAAAAAGAAATCAAAGGCATCCAAATCAGCAAAGAAGAAGTCAAACTCTCACTCTTTGCAGATGATATGATACTTTATGTGGAAAACCCCAAAGACTCCACCCCAAAACTGCTAGAACTCATACAGGAATTCAGTCAAGTGGCAGGATATAAAATCAATGCACAGAAGTCAGTGGCATTCCTATACACCAACAACAAGAAAGAAGAAAGAGAAATTAAGGAGTCGATCCCATTTACAATTGCACCCAAAACCATAAGATACCTAGGAATAAATCTAACCAAAGAGACAAAGGATCTGTACTCAGAAAACTATAAAATACTCATGAAAGAAATTGAGGAAGACACAAGGAAATGGAAAAACGTTCCATGCTCATGGATTGGAAGAACAAATATTGTGAAGATGTCAATGCTACCTAGAGCAATCTACACATTCAATGCAATCCCCATCAAAATACCATCCACTTTTTTTAAAGAAATGGAACAAATAATCCTAAAATTTGTACGGAACCAGAAAAGACCCCGCATAGCCAGAGGAATGTTGAAAAAGAAAAGCAAAGCCGGCGGCATCACAATTCCGGACTTCCAGCTCTATTACAAAGCTGTCATCATCAAGACAGCATGGTACTGGCACAAAAACAGATACATAGATCAATGGAACAGAATAGAGAGCCCAGAAATGGACCCTCAACTCTATGGTCAACTCATCTTTGACAAAGCAGGAAAGAATGTCCAATGGAACAAAGACAGTCTCTTCAACAAATGGTGTTGGGAAAATTGGATAGCCACATGCAGAAGAATGAAACTGGACCATTTCCTTACACCACACACAAAAATAGACTCCAAATGGTTGAAAAACCTCAATGTGAGACAGGAGTCCATCAAAATCCTAAAGGAGAACACAGGCAGCAACCTCTTTGACCTCAACCGAAGCAACTTCTTCCTAGAAACAACGCCAAAGGCAAGGGAAGCAAGGGCAAAAATGAACTCTTGGGACTTCATCAAGATAAAAAGCTTTTGCAAAGCAAACAGTCAACAAAACCAAAAGACAACCGACAGAATGGGAGAAGATATTTGCAAATGACATATCAGATAAAGGGCTAGTATCCAAAATCTATAAAGAACTCATCAAACTCAACACCCAAAGAACAAAGAATCCAATCAAGAAATGGGCAGAAGACATGAACAGACATTTTTCCAAAGAAGACATCCAAATGGCCAACAGACACATGAACAAGTGCTCAATATCGCTCGGCATCAGGGAAATCCAAATCAAAACCTCAATGAGATACCACCTCACACCAGTCAGAATGGCTAAAATTAACGAGTCAGGAAATGACAGATGTTGCCGGGGATGCGGAGAAAGGGGAACCCTCCTACACTGTTGGTGGGAATGCAAGCTGGTGCAGCCACTCTGGAAAACAGTATGGAGGTTCCTCAAAAAGTTGAAAATAGAGCTACCCTATGATCCAGCAATTGCACTACTGGGTATTTACCCCAAAGATACAAAAGTAGGGATCCGAAAGGGTACGTGCACCCCGATGTTTATAGCAGCAATGTCCACCATAGCCAAACTGTGGAAAGAGCCAAGATGTCCATC
>NW_025413921.1:0-1942 GCF_002201575.2 Neomonachus schauinslandi
CAATTGATTGCCCATGAAGTTCTAGCAGTATTAAATATACTTTGAATGTATGTCAAATTGGGGCACCTGGGTGGCTCAGATGGTTAAACGTCTGCCTTTGGCTCTCAGGTCATGATCTCAGGGTCCTGGGATTGAGCCCCACATTGGGCTCCCAGCTCAGCAGGGAGTCTGCTTCTCTTCCTCCCTCTGCCTCTCCTGTTTGTGCTCTCTCACTCTCTCTCAAATGAATAAATAAAATCTTAAAAAAATTCTGTCCAATTAGAATACATATGTACATATATATATATATATATATATATTTATATATATATAAATTGTGTAAAGTTTATATAAGTAAATAAAGTTGAAATTAACCTCTCAAATTAGAATATATACGTAAAGTTTATACAGATTTATTTACATAAATACAAATAAATTTTACTATATGTATAAATAATAGATATTTTTCTTTACAAAAAGGACATAGTTCTTAGGCCTTTTGTTAAAAATATCCAAAACTAAAAAGTTTTTCTCTCTCCTCTTATTCCAAAAGATAATACTCTGCTAAGTATCAACAACATTAAATGCTGTTAAAATTTTTCATAAATTTAAAGGACTCATTTTAGGCTACTTACCTAGAATGGATTGTAAGTACATAAATAACAGTATTTTACTTGATAGATGTAGGAAAAGAGAAAAATGAGTGTTTAGCTTAGAACCACCTAAAAGGCATCCTGAATCTCCTTTCTACACAAAGTAAGATTTCCCTTCCAACCAGCCTCTTCTTCTTCCTCCTCCTCCAATATCCCTAGTCAGTTCCCTGGATTGGGCGAAATTCTAAAGGAAAGTTCAATTGGCATTAATATAAAATAAATATATTTAGAATTAACAGCTTTCATACGATACTCACCAACATATGTAAACAAGTCCAGACTCCAATCCTAAAGGAGTCTAAGTAAATGCAGTTCCAGTGCATTAATGATAATGGATTTTAATATGAGTTAAAAAAATTAAAATCACATCCACTTAAAGTGTGCTTTATGCCAAAATCAGAACATCTGTCAGCAAGAGAACAAACACTATTTCCATGTTTATTCACAACCTTGGTAGATTTGGGAACTAGTTTCCTACTCTTAGATCCATAAATTGAAAGTCACAAATTTCTACTTAAACAAATTGTCAAATAAGCAATTAAATTTGTAATTGTATCTATTATAGAGAGTCGCTTCTGATTCTCTTCATCATCCACAAATATATTTGCATTGCTGACCTCCAATTTTCCTTGGAATTTTGAGTTAAACTTTCATTTAAAAGAAAAAGGTAGCTTTTATTTAAATGTATTAAGTAACTCATGTCAAGAGATGAAAATTAGAGAAATATAACTGAAATCACTGGATATAAAACATATGATTAATCCTTAACATTATCAGAAAACAATGAAATAATGTTTTAAAAAACAAAATTGTTGGGGTGCCTGGATGGCTCAATTGATTAAGCATCTGCCTTTGGCTCAGGTCATGATCCCAGGGTCCTGGCTGGTGCCCTGCATTTAGCTCCCTGCTCAGTGGGGAACCTGCTTCTCCCTCTTTGCTGCTCCCTCTGCTTGTGCACTCTCTCTCTAATAAGAAAATAAATAAATAAAATTTCAAAAATAAAAATTAAAAATAATTATCTTATTTATTTTAATTTTTATTTTTTTAAAGATTTTATTTATTTATTTGACAGAGAGATACACACTGAAAAAGGGAACACAAGCAGGGGAGCTGTGAGAGGGGAAGCAGGGTTCCCGCTGAGCAGGGAGCCCAACGAGGGGCTCGATCCCAGGACCCTGGGATCATGACCTGAGCTAAAGGCAGACACTTAACAACTGAGCTACCCAGGAGCCCCCCAAATAATGTTTTTAATAACCATCACTGTTGTGGGGTTATACAACTTACAAAATCTTAATTTAATTTAATTTTTA
>NW_025413922.1:0-1940 GCF_002201575.2 Neomonachus schauinslandi
TTAAGATGTGTGAAATGTCAGACTTGGGGCTCAAGCTCTATTCACAGATTCACAGATTAGAAAGGTTGAATTTTATTTTTCAATTCTATTTTCTTCTTTGGTAAATTTTCTATCTGTATTCTTTCTTTTTTCTGTTGTTCATTTGGGAGGGTTCTTTATATATTAAAGACACCAACCAAGGGTTTATATTCTATACCAGATTTGAAAACACATAAAATTCCATATCTTCACAGATGTGATGTTTAACCATATGGATGTATTATTTCTTACAATGACTTTTCTCTCATTAAAAGTGTTCCAAGATTTGGAACACATGACATTCCATTCCAAAACTCAAGAGCAATATTTGAGAACCAGGGCCATCTGCATATGATCAGAGATGTTCTTATTTACATACAATCTTGTTGCTTGTGCAGGGTGAATATATCATGTCTCAATGATAAGAAAAAAACAAGAGTAGACTCATAAAAGCAAAGCACTAGAAAAGGGCTAAATCAGATTACCATCTTGCTTCCCCATGGAGCGACTCAGCATTCTTCATCCTGAAATGAGGGTATAAATCCTAGCAAGGCACACGCATTTCCAGTCTGCGATGCCTGCTCTCAGAACAGCTGCTACCACAAGAGCTAGAGCCTGGGGTACATTCTTTCACCAGGATTTGTCTGTGTGAGGACATTCAGGTCCTCTTGGCCTGTCTCCCCATACATCCCTGTCCCTGCATTGGTTAGGCTCGGACTCACCCTGTGATTTCACGAGGCCAGCTCCAACCGAAGCTCTATCCTAGTCCTTCCCCCAAAGGAGCCTGCAAAACCAGGGGTCACTGTATTACCAATTTCTATTATTTCATGTGCATTGGATTGTTTTTTGTTTTGTTTTGTTTTGTTTGGGATTTGCTTTTGTTTTGATGCAAATTGACATTGACGGGAAGGAGTTCTTTTAACAGGGGCCAATCTAGAGAGATGTTTACATACTACTTCTGTTTTACCGAAAATATCTTCACTCACCAGTTTACCTTCCAAGTACATACTTGGATCACTGAATTTTGGTCATCAGAAGAAGGAAGCCTTCCCACAGTTACTTCTTCGTTCCTTTGCTTGGGTTTTCATACATATTACTGACCAAGGTATCTTCCCCTCGACCCACTGATATAATACGATCTACATAAAATAATACAGTGTACCCCATCATGTAGTATCAGACAGACATGAATGCTTTTCAAGCACCTTAAACATATTTATCATTTATCAATGACTTAACCTCGAATATACCTCATCTTCACTAAAATAGATTTTCTTCCCGGTTGAAGCACCAGCTTTGCAGGCTGCCCTTTCTCTGCCTTATCATCCAGCAATGTCCAGCTCAAAGTGAGGGAGCTCACAGGTGTGAGGAATGTAGACCAGGTTCGGACACACAGTAACCGTCATATTCGGGCTTGATGTTCTTTGTTATTTACTTCCACACCAAGCCCTTTCACGCTGTCACACCAATTCATTCAATCCTCTCTCCCTGGATCATTTTTGCTGCATTCCTTGCCAGGCATCCTTTATGATCCAACCAGATCATCACCTCCAACGAGGAGCTCTTCCTGGACCTCAGCCTGTGTTAAGTACTCATGCACCAAGCCCCAGAGAAACTTTTATATAAGTCTATTGTATGCATCTAATTATTTAGTTTCTGTGTTCTTTTTTCACTTAAAATATAAGCCCCTTGTGGAAAGGGGACAGATTTCATTTATTCCCGAATACCCAGGGTCCATCACAGTCCATGGAATGTAATAAATGTTTGGTTTAAACTGCAGGGATGCATTAAGGCCATTTTTTAAAACTCTTACAGCTCTGATATTTTAATCTACCCATTGGGTAAATGGTCAAAGAAGGACTCATTATTTTTAATTTAAGATGTGTGAAATGTCAGACTTGGGGCTCAAGCTCTATTCACAG
>NW_025413923.1:0-1940 GCF_002201575.2 Neomonachus schauinslandi
CTGTGAATAGAGCTTGAGCCCCAAGTCTGACATTTCACACATCTTAAATTAAAAATAATGAGTCCTTCTTTGACCATTTACCCAATGGGTAGATTAAAATATCAGAGCTGTAAGAGTTTTAAAAAATGGCCTTAATGCATCCCTGCAGTTTAAACCAAACATTTATTACATTCCATGGACTGTGATGGACCCTGGGTATTCGGGAATAAATGAAATCTGTCCCCTTTCCACAAGGGGCTTATATTTTAAGTGAAAAAAGAACACAGAAACTAAATAATTAGATGCATACAATAGACTTATATAAAAGTTTCTCTGGGGCTTGGTGCATGAGTACTTAACACAGGCTGAGGTCCAGGAAGAGCTCCTCGTTGGAGGTGATGATCTGGTTGGATCATAAAGGATGCCTGGCAAGGAATGCAGCAAAAATGATCCAGGGAGAGAGGATTGAATGAATTGGTGTGACAGCGTGAAAGGGCTTGGTGTGGAAGTAAATAACAAAGAACATCAAGCCCGAATATGACGGTTACTGTGTGTCCGAACCTGGTCTACATTCCTCACACCTGTGAGCTCCCTCACTTTGAGCTGGACATTGCTGGATGATAAGGCAGAGAAAGGGCAGCCTGCAAAGCTGGTGCTTCAACCGGGAAGAAAATCTATTTTAGTGAAGATGAGGTATATTCGAGGTTAAGTCATTGATAAATGATAAATATGTTTAAGGTGCTTGAAAAGCATTCATGTCTGTCTGATACTACATGATGGGGTACACTGTATTATTTTATGTAGATCGTATTATATCAGTGGGTCGAGGGGAAGATACCTTGGTCAGTAATATGTATGAAAACCCAAGCAAAGGAACGAAGAAGTAACTGTGGGAAGGCTTCCTTCTTCTGATGACCAAAATTCAGTGATCCAAGTATGTACTTGGAAGGTAAACTGGTGAGTGAAGATATTTTCGGTAAAACAGAAGTAGTATGTAAACATCTCTCTAGATTGGCCCCTGTTAAAAGAACTCCTTCCCGTCAATGTCAATTTGCATCAAAACAAAAGCAAATCCCAAACAAAACAAAACAAAACAAAAAACAATCCAATGCACATGAAATAATAGAAATTGGTAATACAGTGACCCCTGGTTTTGCAGGCTCCTTTGGGGGAAGGACTAGGATAGAGCTTCGGTTGGAGCTGGCCTCGTGAAATCACAGGGTGAGTCCGAGCCTAACCAATGCAGGGACAGGGATGTATGGGGAGACAGGCCAAGAGGACCTGAATGTCCTCACACAGACAAATCCTGGTGAAAGAATGTACCCCAGGCTCTAGCTCTTGTGGTAGCAGCTGTTCTGAGAGCAGGCATCGCAGACTGGAAATGCGTGTGCCTTGCTAGGATTTATACCCTCATTTCAGGATGAAGAATGCTGAGTCGCTCCATGGGGAAGCAAGATGGTAATCTGATTTAGCCCTTTTCTAGTGCTTTGCTTTTATGAGTCTACTCTTGTTTTTTTCTTATCATTGAGACATGATATATTCACCCTGCACAAGCAACAAGATTGTATGTAAATAAGAACATCTCTGATCATATGCAGATGGCCCTGGTTCTCAAATATTGCTCTTGAGTTTTGGAATGGAATGTCATGTGTTCCAAATCTTGGAACACTTTTAATGAGAGAAAAGTCATTGTAAGAAATAATACATCCATATGGTTAAACATCACATCTGTGAAGATATGGAATTTTATGTGTTTTCAAATCTGGTATAGAATATAAACCCTTGGTTGGTGTCTTTAATATATAAAGAACCCTCCCAAATGAACAACAGAAAAAAGAAAGAATACAGATAGAAAATTTACCAAAGAAGAAAATAGAATTGAAAAATAAAATTCAACCTTTCTAATCTGTGAATCTGTGAATAGAGCTTGAGCCCCAAGTCTGACATTTCACACATCTTAA
>NW_025413924.1:0-481 GCF_002201575.2 Neomonachus schauinslandi
TTACCCAACTACAAAGGTCCCACCCTGGAAGGTGTGATTCTACAATAAGCAATTGTGCTGATTTTATGACCCCACTCTCCGAAGTCAACAACACAGAGATCGCAAGGCAAAATAAATCTTTTATCTTGGCATCAGTGACTGGCAATAGAGAACTGCACATTTTGAACCACTGAGAATAATTACTCCCTCTACCTGAATCTAAGTCAGTAGTCATCATTATTATACTGCTCATAATTTCAACTGCTTAAACATATGATTCAATATTTGATGTTACCTTCTTTATCACATAAAAAGTTACAAAAATGTGAAGAAGCAAACAATATTCAGGAATTTTTTTTTATCTCAATTCCAAGGATGAAGTTTAGCTATAAGTTACTATAAACTCTAACAATATTTTAAGTTTTGTAACCTGTAAAATTTTATAAAAACTAAATATTAAATTATAATCTATTGACTTCAATATGTCCATTCAAAAGATCAT
>NW_025413924.1:581-1149 GCF_002201575.2 Neomonachus schauinslandi
CAATTCCAAGGATGAAGTTTAGCTATAAGTTACTATAAACTCTAACAGTATTTTAAGTTTTGTAACTTGTAAAATTTTATAAAAACTAAATATTAAATTATAATCTATTGACTTCAATATGTCCATTCAAAAGATCATCTCATTTGAGCTAATTTACATTATTAAAGCAGGAAAAACAATATAAAATTGGAAATTTAAATTTAACTTTTTACATACCTTTAGGTGGTTATTTTCACTTTCATCAAGTCTTTTTTGCTCTTCTTCTGATGTCATTTCTAATTCATTCTGCTGGCAAATCTATATATTTAGTTAAAATGGACTACTTAGAATGGTTAGATAAAAGCTATAACCTTCTTAAAAATAGAAAATAACATTTTATCTATTGATAGTTTAAACTTAATCTTTAGGTGAATATTTACTTTAAGAAATACTTTTAATTATAGAAAACTTCAACAAACCATTTGGGAAATACTAAATGTCACCAGGTTAAAGACATACAAACATCTCAAAGATTCATTCACAAGTTCATCCACCTAACATCAATGAACAAAACAATCAGAAACAAAAT
>NW_025413924.1:1249-1940 GCF_002201575.2 Neomonachus schauinslandi
TACTACTTGATAAATTTCTTCACATCTTTTAGGACACAGACTGCTATGTAAAGTCATCCTTGATTATGGCTCTTCTTCCCCAGATGAATAGGTGTCTCTTTCTTCAGGGCTACCTTCGTACTTTACTGATTTTTCTAGTGTATCTTCACCACCTGAACTGTAAATTACTTCTTTATATATCTCTTTCTTTTGCTCCTGGACTGTATGGGACAATCTCTCTCACTCTCTCTCTTTTTTTAGAGGGGGGGGGGAACAGAGAGAGAGAGAGCGAGAGAGAGAGAGAATCTTGACCGGGCTCCAAGCCCAGCACTGAGCCCCACACTGGGCTGGATCTCACAACTCTGAGGTCATGACCTGATCTGAAATCAAGAGTTGGACGCTCAACCGACTGAGCCATCCAGGTGCCCCTGTATGGGGCAATCTCTTAAGTCATCTCTGTGTAAACAGTCTTTATTTTACTCAGTAATTATTTACGGAGTTCCCAGTAAGTGCTAGGCACCCAGGTTTAAAGAAGCATGTAGATAAAAGGTGTCAGGAATGTTTTTTCTGGAGATAATGCCTGAACTAAAACTGAAAACAGTTGAGGTCAGCCAGATTCAAAGGGGTTAGAGGGAGGAAAACAGGAAGAGTATGCAAGGCTGTAGTAAGACAAGGGAGAGAAGCACACAACAGGGTAAATATTTGTCTAAAG
>NW_025413925.1:0-1938 GCF_002201575.2 Neomonachus schauinslandi
AATGTGGGCAAATGCTAACTGGTGCACTTAGCTGAGGGATACAGGACCTTACCACTCCTGCAACTTGTTTTGTATGTTTCAAAGTGTTTGTTTGTTTGTTTGTTTTAAAGGAGTGATAAAGTCAAGTCCCAGGTTCTCTTTAGATGAAAACCCTTGAAGTGAGACTTTAGGTTTGTGAGGTGAATGGAGGTGAGCCGCTGCCCTGGCTGCTCATCCCAGCAGCTCTCCTCTCCCAGCCAGGAGATCACAAGGACCCTGAGCCTGGACCTCTGGTATTTAGGGACTCAGTGTAGAGACACTTCTGCACATGCCCGTTGCTGTACACCACACGTACCGGGATGAAAAGGAAAATCCTAAGTAAAGTGACAGTGCCAAAAGGTCTCCCTGATTGGGAATGGAACCTGAGCCGCAGCGCTGAAAATCCAAATCGGATCACACAGATCACCAGGAGTCCACACAGGATCCCTGCTTTGGCCCTTGCAGGTGAAAACCCTGAAAGTAAAGGTTAGATTTCCCAGACGGACGAGCAAAAGTGGGGGCGATTCCCAGCGGCCCAAGGCTCCCAGCCCTTGCCCCGCTCCTCATCACCTCTCCCAGCCTCAGAGGCACTTTGGGCTCTGAGGTCTGGCCCCAAGGTAACTGGCCTGTGCTACATTCTAGTCGAGCTTTAGCCCTGTGTGTGGCAGAGCCAAGGCCACGCTCTCTGTCCGAGCCTCGGTTTCCTGGTGAGTGCGGGGCGGACTTGGCTCGCCGCGGGTGGGGTCCCTCTACTTCGGGACCCGCCAGCTAGCTCAGGGGCTCTCCTGATGCTGGCACCTGCGGGCTCATTAGGAGGAGCCTGAAACTCTTCCTCTACGAGTCCCAGGCGCAGTTGGTTTTCCTTTGCTCTGTGGGGCAAATGCACCCGTTGCGCCGGCGTGCTGGGGTCGGGAAAGCCACGTGTGCCCCACAGGGGAGACTGGGTTGGTGTTCAGAGCCACGGGGCCCGTCCGCCCGGACAGCTGATTGAGGTGCCAGGGGAGCAGCTTAGGGGCTTTCTGGAGGTAGAGGAAACCTGAAGTGGGCCTGGTGCCGGGAGCCCTTGGGGGCCTGACGAACTGGCTGTGCGCTGCTCTCCGCTGAGACTCGCCGCGGACGAGCGAGGCCGGGCTGTGAAGTGCCGAGCAGGCTTTCAGGAAGCAAGGCAACTGCAGTCTTGCTTTGTGTTGGCTTTTCTGAATGGAAAATGGGGCTGCGCCCGCCGAGGCCGCCTTGGCTCAAAGGCTCCTCCTTTCTGTTTTCACCAACAATAGAACTGGGGGCAAAAGGGAAGCTGTTTCCGCCCGGTTTCGAACCGGGGACCTTTCGCGTGTGAGGCGAACGTGATAACCACTACACTACGGAAACGGGACGGGTGGCGGGTCTCGGGCCGGAACCCTGAACACTTTCGGTCGTGCCACCAACTTCTTTCCAAGTGCGAAAGGCCCCTGGGAGCCCCCGCGACGCCTCAGGGAAAGGGACCGCAGCCCCCGCGCGGCGCCGGCTTCGGCTTCCGCGTCTCCCCCCCAGGAGGCGAAGACCCGGGGGCCCTCGGCAGTCTGGCTCCGGGATCCGCACCGAGCGCAGGGTTTCCAGATCCGGAACGACGGCCCCGGTGCAGAAGGCGCCCCGCCGACTCCCCAGCTCCCGGAGGGGGCCGGTCAGGGGCGTCTGAGCCCCCAGGCGCCCCTGCCGCCCGGCCGTGGGGTCACCCGCTCTCCCGGGCTGTCGGCGGCCCCTTTCACCGCGGGCGCGGTCGGTGCTCTCGGCTCGTGGCCGCGGCTCGGCGCCGGGAATCCTCCCAGGAACCGGAGGACGCGCCCTCCCCGGCCTCCCGCCTGCCCCGCGGCGCCTCACCCGCGCGCTCTTCCTTCGCGGGCGCTTGGGCTCTGCGCTTCTCCGCCGTCCTCTCGGCAGAGG
>NW_025413926.1:0-1938 GCF_002201575.2 Neomonachus schauinslandi
GAGGGGCCTCACTATAGAGGCAGGGGCAGGGTCCAAGCTGCCCCCAGAAGTCTGTCTCAGAGAACACAGGGGATGCTGGTGGCTGAAGGCCATGAGCAAGCTAGATGGTGGTCAGCCTTGGTGTGGATTAGCCCGAAGGGACAGTGGACTGACTTACCCATGGCCATCCCAATACACCGGAGACACAGAATGTGTAATGTGGGGGCGGGGGTGTCAGGAGGCCTGTGGTCAGGAGTCCAGATCCAGAAATCTCCATGGAAGAGCATCTGGGAGTCCTGGGCTGAGATGGAGGGAAGGAGGACAGGGAAGACGGAGGGAGGGAGGCGGGCAGGAAGAGGCAGCAGGAGGTGTGGCCAGGAAGGGGTTTGGCCCAGGAGCCATCCACCCTGTGGGAGAGGGAGCCTGACCTCTCTTGCTGGGTGAGCTGCAGGTAAATGGGGTGGAGGGTGTGGGGGGAGGGAGCAGACAGGGCCCTGGAGCCCTGAGGCATGTGGAATTGGGGCAACCCCAACCCCCTCCAGGCTCCTGCCAAGCCTGGAGGCAGCCCTAGAAATGACTAATGGCCAGCAAGTCTAGCCTCCTCACTTAGTGAGGAAAAGGGACATAACAGATGAACATAGGGGAAGGGAAGGAAAAATGAAATCAGGTGAAAATGACAGGGAGGCAAACCATCAGAGAGGCTGACTTCTAGGACACAAACTGAGGGTTGCTGGAGGGGAGATGAGTGCGGGGGGAAGGATAACTGGACGAGGGGCATTAAGGAGGGCACTTGGTGTCTGAGCACTGGCTGTTACATGTAACTCATCAATGGCTAATTCTTCCCATGAAACTCAGGTGGAAAAAAAGAAAAGGAAAGCAAAGAGAGTCCCGGCCAGTAGGATGAATGACTACCCCAAAGCCCACGCAGCAAGTCTGGCAGAGCTAGGGCTGGGACCCAGTTCCTAGCTCCCCCTTCTGCCATGACCTTTCCCCCAGGGTCCCACAGGCGAAAAGAGGCAGGGCCTGAAGAGGTCCCACTGTGTGCCTGGGGTCCCCACCCATCCTTTACACATCAACTTGGAGGGGTGAGCCTCCCTTGGGGGCCCACAGCAGGACAGCTGCGCAGAGGGGCAGAGACAGCCCCAGTCTTGGTCCTGGGCATGGGGGAAGGAGGACAGGGACAGGACGAGGGCCGCAGGAGCCGCCGTCTGCTCACCTGTTTGCCCATTTGCTTGAACACAGCTAAGGAGACCGCTACCACGTCTCCCACGGACAAATCCAGGGATGCTGTGCAGACCAGGAAATCTCCCCAGTTCATTGTAGAGGCCAAAAACAGGCTGCCCCCAAAATGTGCCATTTTGGTATACTGATTATTGATGTGTTTCTGATTTTAGTTTTAAGCAATCCCTACACCCTACCTGGGTCTCAAACTCATGACCTGAAGATGCAGAGTCCCACACTCCACTGACTGAGCCAGCCAGGTGCCCCTGGCATACTGAATATTTTCCGTACAAGTCACTTAGGACTCAGCCTGTGCAAGGACACTTAGACCTTCCCCTGAAAGCAGGAAATACATCTCGCATGGAACAGGTACCCTCTCTGAAGCAGGAGGTGAAGAGACTGCCTTATCCCCAGAGCTGGGGAATTTAGAGCCCAAAGGCTTTAGAAACAACCCCTGTTACGTTTTACCATGTACTGCTCCAGCCCAAACTCTGTCTAGACTTCCTTACTAATCCAAGCTCCCAAAGCTCAGGGTTCTTTGTCCTGTCAATGCCTCACAGATTTATTGTCACTTTGTCTAAAATGGGTAAAACTGCCTGCCTCAGTCCCTTCTTTGAGTCTCAGTTGCATTAGTGGGCCCCCAATCACTGTCCTATTAATCTGACTCGTGCCATTTTAATTCTGAGTCCTACTAAGACCTTGCGGGTAGAGAAGAACTTTCCCTCCCTTCATCAAGCC
>NW_025413927.1:0-1938 GCF_002201575.2 Neomonachus schauinslandi
GACAAACCATCTCCTCCTATGCTGGAGCTGTGCAATCAGCTTTTGCAGCATTTCCCATCCCCTTGGATGTAGTGTTTGGTTTAGTGATGGTCATGTGTTTTTAACAAGAGAACCTCAGGGCTTTTTGTGACCTTGCCAGACTCTGGTCTCCACCTCTGGTTATGAATGAAGAAGAGTAGAGCCCTTATGCTGTTGGCAGACATATTACGACCCAATTGTAAAAAAGGAAAAAATTAAAGTGGGAGGGAGTTTAGTTTATCTTCCATCACAAGGTATTTAAGTTTCTTAAAATCAGGAAAAAAATGTGGCTTGATTATACTAAAAACCCAAGAGGGATATTTAGTGTCATCTTGAGCAGACTCAGTACTGAGCAGGGAACCAGGTGCAGGACTCAATCTCACGACCCTGAGATCCTGACCTGAACAGAAACCAAGAGACAGACACTTAACTCACAATGCCACCCAGGTGCCCCTATTACTATTATTTCTATTTTTGATTTCCTTGTGTTATTAAGGTAAAAATATTTTAAAAATCAAAAGCAATGGAAATATAGATAAGTAAATTAATAGATATTATGGATATTTCATGGACTAATAGGCAGAAAGATTGTTTTAAGAAATACCCAAAGCATAAATAGAAGGAATGTTCTGTCCCCAAATCTTACGTATATGTGAGTAGAATGAATGCTAATCATTATGTAAGTTATTTGTTGTCATCTGGCTGCATTTACCTATAATCATAAAATTAAATGACCTGCCCTGTATATCTGTTTTAAGTGTGTCTATTAGGGCTGTAATAACGTGGAACTGTATGTACTTCATTTTTCAAGTAAAGGATAATGAGAAATTATTTAGGTCTTTTCTCCTGCTTCTGCTACAGTGGAAGAGATGAAGGTGGCTCAGGAGACATTTTAAAGAAGATCTTAGAACAAATGTGTAACTATCTAAATAGTGGTATCGTGCTCCCACACTTTTTAGCTGGTGCTGATTTTCTAAAATAAGGTTCGACTTAAAGTAAGGAAGATCGGTAATGCTATTTATTTAGTCTTAGAAGTCTTACAAAGCTCACATTTCAAAAAAAATTTTTTTTCTTCTTTTTTACATTTGCCCTTACCATTTCTGGCTATCATTATGACATGTTTCTCAACAGTGTGGTGAATGTCTCTATAGGGACATATTGTTTTTAGATTTTAAAGGTTTGAACTCTCCAATCCTAGAGTAAAAGTATCATATGAGTCAGTTTTATAAAGTTGAGGTTAAAACAACAAAGGAAACATAATCTTGCCAATAACACTAGGACTAAACACTTTATATATTGGGGAAAGAAGAGAGAATAATAACACTTGCTTCTACATCAAAATTCCATTGGAAATCAGAAGATAAATTTTCAGGAAACACCATAACTAAGCTGAAACAATTTATTCAGTGTAAAAAAAAAATAGGAGCAGTGGGGTGAGATCTCTATGGCTGAAAGCATGGGAAAAATTGTAAAAAAAGAGAAAAATTAAAGTGGGAGGGAGTTTAGTTTATCTTCCATCACAAGATATGTAAGTTTCTTAAAATCAGGAAAAAAAGGTGGCTTGATTATAATAAAAACCCAAGAGGGATATTTAGTGTCATGCTACACTTTTGCTAGGAAGGACAAAAAAAAATGCTCTCTAGAGAAATTTGGGGTACTAATTAACAATTCCTGTTTTCAGACCTCTCTCTTCTGGGTCCAGAACAGCAAGTGTGAGAAGACACACACCTGCGGTGATGACAGTTTTCTTTCTCCCCTCCCCTCATTAGTGTGAAAAGTTGATCAGAGGGGCCAGAAGGCACCCGAGGAACTTCTAGAATCCCATAGCAATCTTTAGGCAGGTTTTATAAATCTTATATAATGTTATGATGACAGATTTTGCCAAGAATCCTATATGTTTTAGGCTTCTTCAGGGAAGGA
>NW_025413928.1:0-1938 GCF_002201575.2 Neomonachus schauinslandi
AGTTTGATATAGCATTTTGCAGTCCTGCCAAGTTTATGATTGTATTTTCCTGGCACTGGCACTGCCAACCACAGGTAACTCAAGCTAACAAGGCCTCTAAGACCATCTCCCTTCACCTTCTTTTATAGATGAAGAAATTAAAGGCTGGAGAATTGAAGGGACAAATCTCAAGGAAGCACAGGCAAGTGGAAAAACCCGGGCTAGAATCTAGATCTTCTGGCTCCCACCAGTACTCTCCAGGCTACTGCCCGGCCTCCGGAGTCACACGGTCTCTGAGGAGGGGAAGGAAGAGAGCTTAGCTCAGGGCAGGTGAGGCAGGCCAGGATGTGGTCTGGTCAGCAGTCCCCAAGCCCAGAAGTAGGGTTCTTTTTTTTTTTTTTAAGATTTTATTTATTTACTCGAGAGAGAGAGAGAGAGACAGAGATAGAGAGAGAGAGAATGAGCAGGGAGGAGAAGGAGAAGCAACTCTCACTGGGCAGGGAGCCCAATGCGGGGCTCGATCCCAGGGCCCCGGGATCATGACCTGAGCTGAAGGCAGACGCTTAACCGGCTGAGCCACCCAGGCACCCCCAGAAGTAGGGATCTATAAAGCAAGATGTTGTGCTAATGGCCTGTATTGACATAAGAGCCAACCAACTGGGAATAGAGGGCAGAAACTGTGGTTTTACAGGTGACACAAACTACAGCCAAAGAACCTTGAGATTTACTGCCTTGTTGAGGCCAGGAGCAAGGTTAAATACTAAATTACATGAAGCTGGGATGTGCTAGCTCTTTTTGCATAATTTGTATGAAAGCTCTGTAAACTCGAGGTACAGTCATAGACAAAACCAATTCATTTTTTTTCAAATATTGACACTTGAAATATTGTTGGTAGGAAATTCAGTCTATCATTCATTTTCTAATGGCTTTCTTTATGAATTGTCTGAGAATTCTCTAGGGCATTTGAAGCTTATAAAACTAATGATGTACTGTATGGTGACTAACATAACATTAAAAAAAAAAAGTAAGCTGTTTCCACACAGCTGTTAGAACGAAGGCGTGGTCTCTGTGTCTCACTGCCACGTGGTGTCGCTGTTGAACACTGGGTCTGTGTTGTTTTCAGCCTGAGGGTTGCGGCTGGTGTAGTCCTGCTGGGAGCCAGTGTGGTCCACGTGCCTGTACCTGATACAACCATTTTCCAGGGAGAATGAGCTGTCCTCTGGGCTGAGCCTGGCGTGGGCTGTCCACCTGGCTCTGCAACTTCATGCATGGAATCCCAGAGTACATGGTGTCATCCAGGGTGCCATCTGGTTCCAGGAGGTCAAGGGCAGAACTTATCTACTGACTCATGCATCTAGAACCACAGCCTCCTTCTCAGAGAGCCATCCTAGGGGTTAGGTAGTTTTCCTTTTAAATTGTCAAGCACAAACAATAACAACAATGCCCAGGCAGGGTGCCTAAATTGGACATAATTGGTCTGGGATAGGAACCAGGTATTGGCATGGAAAAATTTCCTTGTAATTTCAGGGAGCATTTCAGGTTGCAGATCATTGCTGTCAGAGAATAGAAAAAAATGGGGCACCCTACTTAGTCTAGAATGCACCCCCACATCTTACTCCTTATGCCTATCAGGAGGATTTAGGAATGGGGTAGATTTCCGGCTAAGTTCTCTTGCTTTAAAAGCTGGGATGATGGGGCTATGGTGTCCAGATAGCCATCCAAGGGAGACACAGGCCTTGGGTGATGGATGTAGTCATTAAATACATTAGAGCTGTTTCATCAGCTGCTTGACTAGTTAAGGAAGATCATCTTGTTTGTAAAATGTTTAAGTGGCTTTCTTATTAGCATACATACTATTTTCTGTTATCATTATTAAACTAACATGGATATTTTCCCCCCCCACAAAATGTGATTAGGAATGAGCAGCTCTGTATTTATTTAGAGGCTGGTGGAGGAGCT
>NW_025413929.1:0-1938 GCF_002201575.2 Neomonachus schauinslandi
AGTTTGATATAGCATTTTGCAGTCCTGCCAAGTTTATGATTGTATTTTCCTGGCACTGGCACTGCCAACCACAGGTAACTCAAGCTAACAAGGCCTCTAAGACCATCTCCCTTCACCTTCTTTTATAGATGAAGAAATTAAAGGCTGGAGAATTGAAGGGACAAATCTCAAGGAAGCACAGGCAAGTGGAAAAACCCGGGCTAGAATCTAGATCTTCTGGCTCCCACCAGTACTCTCCAGGCTACTGCCCGGCCTCCGGAGTCACACGGTCTCTGAGGAGGGGAAGGAAGAGAGCTTAGCTCAGGGCAGGTGAGGCAGGCCAGGATGTGGTCTGGTCAGCAGTCCCCAAGCCCAGAAGTAGGGTTCTTTTTTTTTTTTTTAAGATTTTATTTATTTACTCGAGAGAGAGAGAGAGAGACAGAGATAGAGAGAGAGAGAATGAGCAGGGAGGAGAAGGAGAAGCAACTCTCACTGGGCAGGGAGCCCAATGCGGGGCTCGATCCCAGGGCCCCGGGATCATGACCTGAGCTGAAGGCAGACGCTTAACCGGCTGAGCCACCCAGGCACCCCCAGAAGTAGGGATCTATAAAGCAAGATGTTGTGCTAATGGCCTGTATTGACATAAGAGCCAACCAACTGGGAATAGAGGGCAGAAACTGTGGTTTTACAGGTGACACAAACTACAGCCAAAGAACCTTGAGATTTACTGCCTTGTTGAGGCCAGGAGCAAGGTTAAATACTAAATTACATGAAGCTGGGATGTGCTAGCTCTTTTTGCATAATTTGTATGAAAGCTCTGTAAACTCGAGGTACAGTCATAGACAAAACCAATTCATTTTTTTTCAAATATTGACACTTGAAATATTGTTGGTAGGAAATTCAGTCTATCATTCATTTTCTAATGGCTTTCTTTATGAATTGTCTGAGAATTCTCTAGGGCATTTGAAGCTTATAAAACTAATGATGTACTGTATGGTGACTAACATAACATTAAAAAAAAAAAGTAAGCTGTTTCCACACAGCTGTTAGAACGAAGGCGTGGTCTCTGTGTCTCACTGCCACGTGGTGTCGCTGTTGAACACTGGGTCTGTGTTGTTTTCAGCCTGAGGGTTGCGGCTGGTGTAGTCCTGCTGGGAGCCAGTGTGGTCCACGTGCCTGTACCTGATACAACCATTTTCCAGGGAGAATGAGCTGTCCTCTGGGCTGAGCCTGGCGTGGGCTGTCCACCTGGCTCTGCAACTTCATGCATGGAATCCCAGAGTACATGGTGTCATCCAGGGTGCCATCTGGTTCCAGGAGGTCAAGGGCAGAACTTATCTACTGACTCATGCATCTAGAACCACAGCCTCCTTCTCAGAGAGCCATCCTAGGGGTTAGGTAGTTTTCCTTTTAAATTGTCAAGCACAAACAATAACAACAATGCCCAGGCAGGGTGCCTAAATTGGACATAATTGGTCTGGGATAGGAACCAGGTATTGGCATGGAAAAATTTCCTTGTAATTTCAGGGAGCATTTCAGGTTGCAGATCATTGCTGTCAGAGAATAGAAAAAAATGGGGCACCCTACTTAGTCTAGAATGCACCCCCACATCTTACTCCTTATGCCTATCAGGAGGATTTAGGAATGGGGTAGATTTCCGGCTAAGTTCTCTTGCTTTAAAAGCTGGGATGATGGGGCTATGGTGTCCAGATAGCCATCCAAGGGAGACACAGGCCTTGGGTGATGGATGTAGTCATTAAATACATTAGAGCTGTTTCATCAGCTGCTTGACTAGTTAAGGAAGATCATCTTGTTTGTAAAATGTTTAAGTGGCTTTCTTATTAGCATACATACTATTTTCTGTTATCATTATTAAACTAACATGGATATTTTCCCCCCCCACAAAATGTGATTAGGAATGAGCAGCTCTGTATTTATTTAGAGGCTGGTGGAGGAGCT
>NW_025413930.1:0-1938 GCF_002201575.2 Neomonachus schauinslandi
GACAAACCATCTCCTCCTATGCTGGAGCTGTGCAATCAGCTTTTGCAGCATTTCCCATCCCCTTGGATGTAGTGTTTGGTTTAGTGATGGTCATGTGTTTTTAACAAGAGAACCTCAGGGCTTTTTGTGACCTTGCCAGACTCTGGTCTCCACCTCTGGTTATGAATGAAGAAGAGTAGAGCCCTTATGCTGTTGGCAGACATATTACGACCCAATTGTAAAAAAGGAAAAAATTAAAGTGGGAGGGAGTTTAGTTTATCTTCCATCACAAGGTATTTAAGTTTCTTAAAATCAGGAAAAAAATGTGGCTTGATTATACTAAAAACCCAAGAGGGATATTTAGTGTCATCTTGAGCAGACTCAGTACTGAGCAGGGAACCAGGTGCAGGACTCAATCTCACGACCCTGAGATCCTGACCTGAACAGAAACCAAGAGACAGACACTTAACTCACAATGCCACCCAGGTGCCCCTATTACTATTATTTCTATTTTTGATTTCCTTGTGTTATTAAGGTAAAAATATTTTAAAAATCAAAAGCAATGGAAATATAGATAAGTAAATTAATAGATATTATGGATATTTCATGGACTAATAGGCAGAAAGATTGTTTTAAGAAATACCCAAAGCATAAATAGAAGGAATGTTCTGTCCCCAAATCTTACGTATATGTGAGTAGAATGAATGCTAATCATTATGTAAGTTATTTGTTGTCATCTGGCTGCATTTACCTATAATCATAAAATTAAATGACCTGCCCTGTATATCTGTTTTAAGTGTGTCTATTAGGGCTGTAATAACGTGGAACTGTATGTACTTCATTTTTCAAGTAAAGGATAATGAGAAATTATTTAGGTCTTTTCTCCTGCTTCTGCTACAGTGGAAGAGATGAAGGTGGCTCAGGAGACATTTTAAAGAAGATCTTAGAACAAATGTGTAACTATCTAAATAGTGGTATCGTGCTCCCACACTTTTTAGCTGGTGCTGATTTTCTAAAATAAGGTTCGACTTAAAGTAAGGAAGATCGGTAATGCTATTTATTTAGTCTTAGAAGTCTTACAAAGCTCACATTTCAAAAAAAATTTTTTTTCTTCTTTTTTACATTTGCCCTTACCATTTCTGGCTATCATTATGACATGTTTCTCAACAGTGTGGTGAATGTCTCTATAGGGACATATTGTTTTTAGATTTTAAAGGTTTGAACTCTCCAATCCTAGAGTAAAAGTATCATATGAGTCAGTTTTATAAAGTTGAGGTTAAAACAACAAAGGAAACATAATCTTGCCAATAACACTAGGACTAAACACTTTATATATTGGGGAAAGAAGAGAGAATAATAACACTTGCTTCTACATCAAAATTCCATTGGAAATCAGAAGATAAATTTTCAGGAAACACCATAACTAAGCTGAAACAATTTATTCAGTGTAAAAAAAAAATAGGAGCAGTGGGGTGAGATCTCTATGGCTGAAAGCATGGGAAAAATTGTAAAAAAAGAGAAAAATTAAAGTGGGAGGGAGTTTAGTTTATCTTCCATCACAAGATATGTAAGTTTCTTAAAATCAGGAAAAAAAGGTGGCTTGATTATAATAAAAACCCAAGAGGGATATTTAGTGTCATGCTACACTTTTGCTAGGAAGGACAAAAAAAAATGCTCTCTAGAGAAATTTGGGGTACTAATTAACAATTCCTGTTTTCAGACCTCTCTCTTCTGGGTCCAGAACAGCAAGTGTGAGAAGACACACACCTGCGGTGATGACAGTTTTCTTTCTCCCCTCCCCTCATTAGTGTGAAAAGTTGATCAGAGGGGCCAGAAGGCACCCGAGGAACTTCTAGAATCCCATAGCAATCTTTAGGCAGGTTTTATAAATCTTATATAATGTTATGATGACAGATTTTGCCAAGAATCCTATATGTTTTAGGCTTCTTCAGGGAAGGA
>NW_025413931.1:0-1937 GCF_002201575.2 Neomonachus schauinslandi
GGGCAAGTGTCACCTCAAGGTCCTTTGGAGGAGGAGCTGTAGTCTTCTTCGTGGTTGTAGAATGTGCAGCCTCCATAATAGGCTCTGGAGTAATGGTAAGCCCCAAGTCCACATGATGAAATGTGGTGCCGGGTGACGCTGGATGCTGACCTTGATCCTTACTTGGAGCTGGAGCTGTCACCTCCTGATGGAATGGATATTGAACTACAACCTCCTTAGGTGGCTCTGGAGGCTGAGTTGGGGTCTGTTGCATGGTTGGAGAAGTTCCGGTCTCTGTAGTAGGTTCTGGAGTTATGATAAGCCCCAGGTCCAAAGGTTTAACCGTGACTTTATTTAAGGCTGGATGCTGAACCCGAACCTGCTCTGACTGTGGAAATGTCACCTCAAGGTCCTTTGGAGGAGTTGTAGTCTGCTGCAGGGTTGTAGACTGTTTAACCTCTGTAGTAGATTCTGGAGTTATGGTAAGCTCCAGGTCCAAAGGTTGAACTGTCCCATTTGGTGACCAGCGATGCTGAGCTTGATCCTGACGTGGTGTTGGAACTGCTGCCTCTTGATATACGGGAGGTTGAGATACAAGTTCCTTAGGCGGCTCTGGATGCTGATGTGGGGTCTCATGCATGGCTGGAGAAGGTTCAACCTCGGTAGTAGATTCTGGACTTATGGTAAGTTCCAGGTCCAAAGGTTTAACTGTGACTTTATTTAAGGTTGGACGGTGAGACTGAACCTGCTCTGAATGTGCAAGTGTCACCTCAAGGTCTTTTGGAGGAGATGTAGCCTTTTTTAGGGTTGTAAAATGTTCAACTTCTGTAGTGGGTTCTGGACTTACAGTAAGTTCCAGGTCCAAAGGTTGAACTGTTACACTGGGTGATGATGGATGCTGAGCTTCATCTTGACCTGGTGTCTGAACAATCTCCTCCTGATATACCGGAGATTGAGCTACAACAACCTCCTTAGGTGGCTCTGGAGGCTGAATTGGGGTCCCCTGCGTAGGTAGAGAAAGTTCAGTCTCCTTAGTAAATTCTGGAGTTATGGTAAGCCCCAGGTCCAAAGGTTGAACTGTGACTTCAGCCAAAGTTGGGTGCTGAGTGTGCACCTGCTCTAGGTGTGTAAATGTCCTTTGGAGGAGCTACAGTTTTCTTCAGGGCTGTAGAATGTTCAACCTCTGTAGTGGGTTCTGGAGCTACGGTAAGCTCCAGGTCTAAAGGTTGAACTGTGACTTCGGTCAAATTTGGTTGCTGAGCCTGAACGTGCTCTGGATTTGGAAGTGTCACCTCGGGGTCCTCTGGAAGAGATAGAGTCTGCTGCGGGGCCATGGAATGCTCAGCCTCTGTAGTAGGTTCTGGAGTTACAGTAAGCTCCAGGTCAACAGGTTGAACAGTGGCACTGGGCAGGTTTGAAGGCTGAGCTTGCTCTTGTCCTAGATGTGGAACGGTCACCTCATTGTGGACTGGAGGTTGTGCTACAACCTCCTTAGGTGGTTCTGGAGGCTGAGCTGGAGCCTCCTCCTGGGTTGGAGAAGGTTCTACCTCCTTAAGGGGCTCTAGAGGTAGAGATGGGGCTTCTTGCAGGACTGGAGAGGATTCTACCTTCTCAGGAGACTGTGGAAGCTGAGAATGAGTCTCTTGAGAGACTGGAAAAGGTTCTACTTTGTCAGGGAGTTGTAGAGGCTGAGCTGGGGTTTCCTGCTGGGCTGGAGATGGTTCTACCTTCTGAGGGGGCTCTGAAGGCTGAGCTGGGGCCTCTGGCTGTGTGGGAGAAGATTCCACCTCCTTAGGGGGCTCAGGAGATAGAGCTGGGGCCTGCTGGGGGACAGGGGACTGAGCTGGGGCCTCCTGCTGTGTGGGAGAAAGTTCCACCTCCTTAGGGGGTTCAGGAGACATAGCTGGGGCGTGCTGGGGGACAGGGGACTGAGCTGGGGCCTCCTGCTGGACTGGAGG
>NW_025413932.1:0-1935 GCF_002201575.2 Neomonachus schauinslandi
TCCTAGCTAATAGGATCCAACAATACATTAAAAGGATCATCCACCACAACCAAGTGGGATTTATCCCCTGGATGCAAGGGTGGCTCAACATTCACAAATCAATCAATGTGATAGAACACATTAATAAGAGGAGGGAGAAGAACCATATAGTCCTCTCAATTGATGCAGAAAAAGCATTTGACAAAATACAACATCCTTTCCTGATTAAAACTCTTCAGAGTATAGGAATAGAGGGAACATTCCTCAAGTTCATAAAATACATCTATGAAAAACCCACAGGGAATATCATCTTCAATGGGGAAAAGCTGAGAGCCTTTCCCTTAAGATCAGGAACACGTCAAGGATGCCCACTCTTGCCACTATTGTTCAACATAGTACTACAAGTCCTAGCAACAGCAATCAGACAACAAAAAGAAATAGAAGGTATTCAAATTGGCAAGGAAGAAGTCAAACTCTCTCTTTTCGCAGATGACATGATACTTTATGTGAAAACCCAAAAGACTCCATCCCCAAATTACTAGCACTCATACAGCAATTCAGTAATGTGGCAGGATACAAAATCAATGCGCAGAAATCAGTTGCTTTCTTATACACTAACAATGTGACTGCAGAAAGAGAAATTAGAGAAACGATTCCATTTACAATAGCATCAAAAACCATAAGACACCTTGGAATAAACCTAACCAAAGAGGTAAAGGATCTATACTCTAGGACTGACAAAACATTCATGAAAGAAATTGAAGAAGACACAAAAAGATGGAAAAATATTCCATGCTCATGGATCGGAAGAATAAACATTGTTAAAATGTCTATGCTACCCAGAGCAATCTATACCTTCAATGCCATCCCGATCAAAATCCCAATGACATTTTTCAAAGTGCTGGAACAAACAATCCTAAAATGTGTATGGAATCAGAAAAGACCCCGAATCGCCAAGGAAATGTTGAAAAAGAAAAACAAAGCTGGGGGCATCACGTTGCCCGATTTCAAGCCCTATTACAAAGCTGTGATCACCAAGACAGCATGGTACTGGCACAAAAACAGACATACAGACCAATGGAACAGAATAGAGAACCCAGATATGGACCCTCAACTCTATGGTCAACTAATTTTCGACAAAGCAGGAAAGAATGTCCAATGGAAAAAAGAGTCTCTTCAACAAATGGTGTTGGGAAAATTGGACAGCCACATGCAGAAGAATGAAACTCGACCATTCTCTAACACCACTCACAAAGATAAACTCAAAGTGGATGAAAGACCTCAATGTGAGACAGGAATCCATCAAAATCCTAGAGGAGAACATAAGCAGTAACCTCTTTGACATCGGCCACAGCAACTTCTTTCAAGATACATCTCCCAAAGCTAGTGAAACAAAAGCAAAAATGAACTTTTGGGACTTCATCAAGATAAAATCTTCTGCACAGCAAAGGAAACAGTCAACAAAACAAAGAGGCAACCCACAGAATGGGAGAAGATATTTGCAAATGACACTACAGATAAAGGGCTGGTGTCCAAAATCTATAAAGAACTTCTCAAACTCAACACTGAAAAAACAAATAATCAAGTCAAAAAGTGGGCAGAAGAGATGAACAGTCACTTCTCTGAAGAAGACATACAAATGGCTAACAGACACATGAAAAAATGTTCATCATCATTAGCCATCAGGGAAATCCAAATCAAAACCACACTGAGATACCACCTTACACCAGTTAGAATGGCAAAAATGGACAGGGCAAGAAACAACAAATGTTGGAGAGGTTGTGGAGAAAGGGGAACCCTCTTACACTGTTGGTGGGAATGCAAGTTGGTACAGCCACTTTGGAAAACAGTGTGGAGGTTCCTCAAAAATTTAAAAATAGAGCTACCCTATGATCCAGCAATTGCACTCCTGGGTATTTACCCCAAAGACACAGATGTAGTGAAAAGAAGGGCCAT
>NW_025413933.1:0-1935 GCF_002201575.2 Neomonachus schauinslandi
CTGTATGTTAGAAGACGCTATATCACAAAATTTCAAAGAAATCAGAACTTATGTATCAAGATAAAATTGAATACAGTGAAAATTGGACTAGTATAGGGCATAAATGTATCAAATGTAGATGTGGAAAAAAAAGTTAAAAAGCCACTTAAAAACATAAGATGGGAAATAAGAATCTACATGAAAAGGGAAGTGTGTTAAAAGAAAAAAAATAATCATAACATTTTAGCCTTAAGGGCAAACAAATCTTGAGGGAAAACCTGGAGCTCCCTATATTATTTTCCCCTGGTGCTGGATTTTTACAGTCCTGTGTGAAATAAGCTTATCATTCACCTGTGCTTCCAGTCTATCTTCTGGGGGAGGGGCCTGCTGTTCAGTTTCTCAGGCATCTTAGCCACTCCTTGTCAGGGAGTATATAGAAATGCCACTTAATGGACTTAACATGAGCTGGTCGTTTGTGTGGCTTTTGTTCCCTGGCGGATTTCTGCTTCTCTTTAGAGGGTTAGAGCAAATATGGCCATGCGAGGATCTCTGGCTCAGAGCCGCAATGTCACAGTCACCTTTCTTCAATAAACCCTCCAGGTCAAACCCTTTCCACTTCTGTATGTACCACGCTATTCGTACCAGCTGCATAGGGGAGATCTGGAAACCCTTGAGCATCTCTGCACTTTGTGCCTTTGCAATTGCGAGCGGTCGTGGGCTCGCACGTTCACCCTCTTCCACTGATCCCAAGTTATGGCTGGGTGCCACCCAGTGTCCTTTTGGGGTCACACTGCCCTGAGATCTGTTGCCCAGTCATGGGTGCAGCCTCAGTGCCATATTACTAAATCTCGTTGTTCATGCCCGCTGCCACTCTCCCAGGAGGAGTTCCAATGACCCAGGAGCATCTCTGCACTTTGTGTCTCTGTGACTGAGTGGTTGTGGGCTCGCCTATGCACCTACTTACACTGTCCCAGGTAACGGCTGGGTGCTGCCCTAAGATTCCTTTCCATGGTGGCTGCCACCGTGAGAGCTGTTGCCCAGTTATGGGCACAGCTGTTTCATATCTGCCCTGCGACGTTGAACAGCCTGAACCTTCTCATCTTTTTCAGGGTACTCAGGAAAAAAGCGGTCTCCCTACCAGTCTGGCTCATGAGGAGTTCTTGGCAACCAGAGCTGGAAGTTCCTTCTCGGCTCAGTCTCCCCACTCCACTGCTTGGGCATCCTATCAGTTCAGGCTCCCCTGTTCTTTCTGAGTCTCCTGGGATCCTGAGACCCCAATGATCCACCTATAATGCTCTGAGATCATTGATTTTTGTATCCTGCCACATTACTGAATTGCTGGATGGGAGTTCTAGTAATTTGGGGGTGGAGTCTTTTGGGTTTTCCACATAAAGTATCATGTCATCTGCAGAAAGAGAGAGTTTGACGCCTTCTTTGCCAATTTGAATACCTTTCATATCTTTTTGTTGTCTGATTGCTGTTGCTAGGACTTCTAGTACTCTGTTGAACAACAGTGGCGAGAGTGGGCATCCTTGACGTGTTCCTGATCTTAAGGGAAAGGCTCTCAGCTTTTCCCCATTGAGGATGATATTCGCTGTGGGTATTTCATAGATGGATTTTATGAACTTGAGGAATGTTCCCTCTATCCCTATACTCTGAAGAGTTTTAATCAGGAAAGGATGTATTTTTGTCAAATGCTTTTTCTGAGTCAATTGAGAGGACCATATGGCTCTTCTCCCTCCTCTTATTAATGTGTTCTATCACATGGATTGATTTGTGAATGTTGAACCACCCTTGCATCCCGGGGATAAATCCCACTTGGTCGTGGCGGATGATCCTTTTAATGTATTGTTGGAACCTATTAGGATTTTGTTGAGGATTTTGGAATCCATATTCATCAGGGATATCGGTCTGAAATTCTCCTTTTTGATGGGGTCTTTGCCTGGTTTGGGGATT
>NW_025413934.1:0-1934 GCF_002201575.2 Neomonachus schauinslandi
AGAAGACATGAAGAGACACTTCTCCCAAGAAGACATACAAATGACTAGCAGACACACTAAAAGTTGTTCATCACTCATCATCAGGGAAATACAAATCAAAACCACAATGAAATCCCACTTCACACCAGTCAGAATAGCTAAAATTAACGACTCAGGAAACAACAGATGTTGGCGAGGATGTGGAGAAAGGGGAACCTTCTTACGCTGCTGGTGGGAATGCAAACTGGTGCATCCACTCTGGAAAACAGTATGGGGGTTCCTCAAAAAGGGAAAAATAGTGCTACTCTATGACCCAGGAATTGCATTATTAGGTATTTATCCAAAGGATAGAAACATCGTGATTCAAAGGGGGCACGTGCACTCTACTGTTTACAGCAGCAGTTTCCACAATAGCCAAACTATGGAAAGAGCCCAGATGTGCATCAACAGATGAAGAGATAAAGAAGATATATTGGAAGGAAAGATGGCAGACTGGTAGGGGACCCTATTTCACTGGTCCCCGGAATTGAGCTGGATATCTACTAGACCGCTTTGAGCAGCCATGAAACCAGCCTGAGACGTAAGAAGATCTGGATCTCTACAAACAGAATATCTTGTTGCAAATTTTTGCATCTATGTTCATCAGGGATATCAGTCTGTAAGATCCCTCCCTCCCTTCCTTCCTTCCTTCCTTCCTTCTCTCCCTCCCTCCCTCCGTCTCTTTCTTTCTTTTCTCTCCTTTCTCTCCATAGTGTCTCTGTCTGCTTTGGGAATCAGTGTAATGCTGGCCTCATAGGATAAATTTGTTGGCATTGCTTCCTCTTTAAATTTTTGGAATATTTTGAGAAGTATAGGCATGAACTCATTTCTAAATAATTGGTGGAGTTCACACGTAAAGCCTGGAGTTTCTTTATTGGAAGTTTTTTTATTCCAAATTTAATTTTGTTTGATCTGTTCAGATTTTATATTTCTGATTCAGTTTTGGAAGATTGTGTGTTTCTAGGATATGTCCATTTTGACTGGGTTGCCCAATTTCTTGACATAAAGTTTTTCATAATATTCTCTCTCTCTTTTCACCTGTTCAAGCACACGCCAAGGAGTAAGCTGTTTTTCAATTTAAAATCAACTTAGTTAACATATAGTATATTATTTGTTTCAGGGCAGAATTTCGTGATTTATCAGTTGCATATAGCACCTAGTGCTCAATACATCATGTGCCCTCCTTAGTGCCCAATACCTAGTTACCCTAGCACCCATCCACCTCCCCTCCTGCAACCTTCATATTGTTCCCTACAGTTAAGAGTGTCTTACAGTTTGTCTCCCTCTCTGATTTCATCTTATTTTATTTTTCCTTCCCTTCCCTTCATCTGTTTTGCTTCTTAAATTCCACATATGAGTGAAATCATATGATATTTTTCTTTCTCTGACTCACATTCTTTAGCAAAATACCCTGTAGTCAAATCCACGTTGTTTCAAATGGCAAGATCTCATTCTTTTGATGTCTGAGTAATATTCCATTGTGTATATACAACACATATTCCTTACCCATTCTTCCATCCATGGACATCTGGGTTTTTTACACAGTTTGAATATTGTGGACTTTGCTGCTATAAACATTGGGGTGCTTGTGCCCCTTCAAATCACTATGTTTGTATCCTTTGGATAAATACCTAGCAGTGCAATTGAGGAACCTCCATACTCTTTTTGAGAGTGGCTGCACCAGTTTGCATTCCCACCAACACAGTAAAAGAGGGTTCCCCGTTCTCCGCATCGTCACCAACATCCGTTGTGTACTGAGTTGTTCGACTGAGCCTTTCCAGCTGGTGTGAGGTGGTATCTCATGGCGGTTTTGATTTGTATTTCCCTGGTGACAACCGATGTTGAGCATTTTTTCTTGTGTCTATTGGTCATTTGTATGTCGTCTGTGGAGAAATGTCTGTTCCTGTCTTCTGCCT
>NW_025413935.1:0-1934 GCF_002201575.2 Neomonachus schauinslandi
TTAAATTGTTCTTTGATTACTTGGTTGACCCATTCATTGTTTAGTAGCATGCTATTTAACCTCCATGTATTTTTGGACTTTCTGGAATTTTTCTTGTGTTTGGGTTTGTTTCTTTCTTTGTTTGTCTATTTTTCTTGTGGTTGATTTCTAGGTTTTATGGCATTGTGGTCAAAAAAAGATGCATGGTATAACTTTGATCTTTATGAATTTGTTGATGCTTTTTTTGTGGCCTAATATGTGATCTGTTCTGGAGAATATACCATGTGCACTTGAAAAGAATGTGTATTCTGCTGTTTTAGAATGGACTGTTCTGAATAATTCTGTTAAATCCATCTGGTCGAGTGTTCATTCAAAGCCATTGATTCCTTGTTTATTTGTTTATTTATTTATCTATCTATCTATTTATCATCTATCTATCTATCTATCTATCTATCTATCTATCTATCTATCATCTATCTATTTATTTATTTATTTATTTATTTATTTATTTATTATTTATTTATTTAGAGAGTGGGGCAGAGGGAGAGGGAGAGGGAGAATCTTCAGCAGGCTCCATGAGTGGAGCCTGACACGGGGGCTTCCTCTCGCAACACTGAGATCATGCCCTGAGCCTAAATCAAGAGTCAGACACTTGAGCCACCCAGAATCCCCAACTGGTTGATTTCCTGTTCGGATGATCTGTCCATTGATGTAAGTGGAGTTTTATAGTCCTCTACTCCTATTGTATTACTATGAATTAGTTTCTTAATGTTTGTTATTAAGTATTTTATAGATATGGGTGCTCTTTTTGGGTGCACTTTTATAACTGTTATGTTTTGTTGTTGGATTATCCCCTTTACCATTATATAGTGCCCTTTTTTGTATCTTGTTACAATCTTCGGTTTCCAGTCTATTTCATCCAGTATAAGTATTGCTACTCCAGCTTTCTTTTGACACCATTTTCATGATAGATGTTTCTGCATCCCTTTCCTTTCAATCTATAAGTATCTTTAGGGCTAAAATGAGTCTCTTATAGGCAGCATATAAATGGCTCTTGTTTTGTTTTTTTTTTTAATCCATTCTGACATACTATGTCTTTTGACTGGAGCCATTACCCCATTTACATTCAAATTATTTGTATATGTATTTATTTATGTATTTATTAATAATTAAATACATATGTATATATTTTTATCACTTGTTTTGTGGACGCTTTTGTATTTTTTTCTCTAATGCTTTCTTCTCTTGCTTTCTTTCATGGTTAAATGTGCAATAACACATTTTTGGTAACACAAATATTTTAAAAATTGCTTAACTATCATGAACTTAAATCATTTTCATATTTTTTCAACTAATATTTTTATAATTGGTAACTTTTTCAGTAAATAATTCTAATTATGAAACACATCTTTGGTATAGTAATATTAATAGTATCCCTTATCACAGTAATTTGGAATTATGAGCACATTATAAAAAGTGAAAAGGAAGTACAAAAATCAATGACCTGATGATATATGATGAATGTACTCAAAAAAGGAGTTATGGAAACTATTTGCAGGTTTTACACACACTTATAACACACAAATACACATACACAGTGTTATTGCCTATTGATCATAACCCATTCAAAAATCTTATATGCTTAATTAACAAAAATGTCATAGTCTTAAATGGAAGTATGCCTCCATACCATTTCCCTCAGCCAAGTACGAGATCTAGACTATACCCTACCCTTATTCTCTCCAAATACAATGATAAAAACTTCTCTTAATATAGTTCTTTTAATATTTAGAGACTAGTACATGGATGTTCTGGGTATAATCTGAAACTTTACATGCAATACAACTTTCAGACTGTGGTTATTCAGCCACTTGCCGTCTTTTAGCTGACTTGTCTTTGATCGTCAGGCACGTCAACCACAATTGATTGCCCATGAAGTTCTAGCAGTATTAAAT
>NW_025413936.1:0-1933 GCF_002201575.2 Neomonachus schauinslandi
CCCTATGGAAGGCTATGTTGTTACAACAAAAGAAAAAAGAGGGAATTGAGGTGGCACAGGTAGGTTAGCCTTGCAGCCCCCGGGCCTTTGGAGCTGCTGAAGTGGCCATGGAAACCAGGCAAACCTGATGAGGGGGGAGGAAATGTCCTCCTCCCTGTGGATCACGAGGCGGCCCTGGAGGCCTGGGACAGCGGGGATTGGCTCTATTCCTTAACTCAAAGGATCAAAACACATTGTCTTCCAAGGATGAGTGACCACGAGAGCTCGTAAACAAGCTAACGTCAATAGGTTAAAATTTCCAGGTCATAGAGTTCCCAATTATAGTTGTTATGCATTTCCATTGTACTCTTTGGTACTTGTTGATCAGGTTCTGTTGTTGAGTATGATTAATTATCTGATTTCTTCTGCTATAAAAATATGGGAAAAATAAACTGCAGCATGCAGTTGCAAGTGCTGCCTTTGCTCTGCATCCCCTGTGTCCTGGTTTCTTGTAGACCCCTACCCAGGGACCCCAACGCACTAGACGTTGACAAGTGGCGCCCGAACAGGGACCCTGAAGTTCGCTCAGGAGGGGTGAGTATTTCTAATACTGGTAAGCATCAATATTACAGGGTTATGGGACAAGGAATTTCTACTCCTTATGTTCGAATGCTGAAGCATTCACTCGCTGTTTATGGTGTTACTGTAGCTTCTTCTGATATAGAAATGTGTTTGAAGGTGGTTCGTGAATGGAATCCCTGGTTCCCGGAAGCAGGAACCTTAGATATGGAATGTTGGCAGCGCGTTAGACATAATATAGAGAAGGCTATGAGGCAAGGGGAAAAAATCCCTGTCAGATTTTGGTCTATTTGGTCAATGATTTTTACGGTGCTCCGAGCAATGGAGAACGATAGGACTGTGGAGGACTTCCCTAAAGAAATTACTCCGGCTATACAGAATCTTCCTTTAGACTCTGACGAGAAAAAGGAGGTAGAGAAGGACGCTTTCAAATTTACATCTTCCCGAGAGCCTAGTGAATGTAATGAGAATTCTGATGTTAAAATAGAAACAAAAGATATGATTCCTCTAAAAATCGAGGATATTTGGAAAATTTTCCAACAAATTATGTCCTTCTCGGAGAAACCCAAGCAAGATCAAACACAACCATCGGCGCCGCCGATATCTATCAGACCAAAATTGTCTTTGAAAAATCCTTTCTTTTCTGCTGCGCTAGCTGAGCTTGATAGAATAAAGGATCATGATACTTTAGAGGAAGATATTAATGCTTTTGCCTTCCCTGTAATCAGGCCTCCTCCTGTGCAGGGAGTGGCTCAAGCGCCATATTATGATGGTATAAACATAGAAGATATAACTCGTTTAAAAAAGGCAGTGACATTATATGGGCCACAGTCGCATTATGTTAAAGAGTTATTGGCTGGTATGGCCCGACATTATAATAATTTTGCTCCTGAGGATTGGAGAATAATATGTAGAGCTCTACTACAAGAGCCAGAATACCTGCAATGGCAGATGTGGTTTTCTGAGCTTTGCTTAGAACAAGCCCGTAAAAACGCTCTTAGCGCCAATCCTAGAATTCAAGCTATTTCATATCAGATGTTGGCAGGAATAGAGCAATATGCTGATGTTGCAGCACAAGCTAACACCCCAGAGGAAATACATGATCAATTACGAGAAATTAGTATAGAAGCCTGGGAACGGATCCGACCAACAGGAGAACATTATGGGTCCTGGACCAAGGTTATACAGAAAACTAATGAACCTTATGTCGAGTTTTTATCTCGGTTAAAATTAACTATAGAAAGAACTGTAGCTGGAGAAGAAGCCAGACTGCAATTGTTAAAGTTATTAGCTTATGAAAATGCTAATGATGATTGTAAACGGGCCTTACTCCCCGTAAAGGAAACTGGTGATATTAATGCCTTCTTGAGAGTAT
>NW_025413937.1:0-1933 GCF_002201575.2 Neomonachus schauinslandi
TTTCCAGAGACTGAAGGGCAGTCTGAAGAGTAGTAGGAGAATCAGAAGAGTGAATTATAAGGACAGCCAAAGCAGGATAGAGTTTCACAGAGAGAGGGAGTGGCTAGAGGTGTGACTGGGATGTGGGAAAGAAGAAGGAATCAATACTCTCAAATTCAGCGGAGAGTCCAAGATAATGAAGAACTAAGAATAGAGCCTTTGACTTATAAAGCACCACTGGTGTCCTCCAAAAGAGCTGCTTTAATAGAGTAAGAGAAATGGAACCCTGAGGACAAGGTCGAGAATGAGACGGGGAGAGAGAAATGCATGTCCTTTCATGGAAGTTTTGACATTCAAGTAGGTTGAGGATGGGAGCTCAGAGGCCCCCCTCCTCTGGGGCTTTGGGTGGAGCGGAACACCCAGCTAGCCATTGCCCCTGCCAGGAGACATTTCCATCTGGGACTGGTAGATGTGGTAATGATCTATATTGCTAGTAACCTGGGGCACCTGGGGGGCTCAGTCCTTTAAGTGTTCGACTCTCGATTTCCGTCCCAGGGTCGTGAGATCGAGCCCTGAGTTGGGGTCCCCACTCAGTGGGTGGTGTGCTTAAGAGTCTCTCTTCCTCTCTCTCTGCCCTCCACTCCCCACCCACACGCCACTCTCTAAATATATAATGAAGTACGTAAATAAATAAATAAATTGCTAGTAACCAAGAGTCTGAATATGAGGGATTCCTCCAGAGAGTAAGAAGACAAGGGAAGCCAGTAACCCAAACTATAAAATCCTTAGCTATAAAAGCCTTAGCTGTTTACAAAATAATTTGAGAACCCCAAGAAATAAGTATGACTGTCTCTTTGAAACAAGTTCAGCAGAAGGACAAGCAGTGAGAACAATTAGCAAATCACAATAGGAGTCCAC
Organism: Neomonachus schauinslandi; assembly: GCF_002201575.2. Taxonomy (NCBI): domain Eukaryota; kingdom Metazoa; phylum Chordata; class Mammalia; order Carnivora; family Phocidae; genus Neomonachus; species Neomonachus schauinslandi. The sequence goes on from NW_025413937.1 coordinate 898, forward strand.
ACTTATCCAGTGCAATTGATTGTTTGTTTTAGATGCTGCTGCCACCTTGATTAAAGCACCAGGTGAGGCCCCTGATTGGCTTGAAAGCCGACACTTGAAATCAACCCGTGCAGTTTCAGCGAAATTATTAAATTAAGGTTAACAAATTGGCTTCAGCTCACGTGTCAACTCTGATGAGTTGGTTGTGGCTGCTAAACTGCACAGGGTTAAGAGAGATTGCGGTTAGTCAGGAAAGGGTACCTTTTGATGAGCCACTTTTGACCTGGGTGTTGTAGGGGAATGTGGTAGCATTGATACTTGCCCATCTTCCATCTTCCTACTAAGTAATTATCGCTCACAGTAGAAGATTCGTGACACTGTAAAATTTGCTCTTTGTCTTTCTACACATTAAGTTTAGTTGAGGCAGAAACCTGGGTTACAAATGCAAAACGGTCTCATGATAGAGAACCACCAATGAATAAGAACAAAGTCTGGAAGTGTAATTGAGAATGCATCTGGAGTAAATGAGGGTGGGGCAGAGAAGAGGATACAGGACCAAGAGAGAGGCACAAACAGACCCACAGAGAGGGGCAGGAATAGAAAGGGAAACAGAGGAAGATGGGTCTCCATTCTCTTCCCATTTTTCTCCTCCCCAGGTCTTCTCTTATTTTCCCTTTGTCCGTTCTCCATCTGGATTTGGCAGCCTGGGGTCCAATCTGGTACGTGCACCATCCATCCTGCAAGCGATTCATAAGAACTCCTTCTTGAGTTTCACATGACATCAGAGGCACAGGATAACTGCACAAAGAATTCCTCTGGTCAGTGACTAAAATCTGCTTGAATCTTCAATGTCGAAAACTTGTACCTTTCATGGATAACAGATAAGCCAGCAATTGAACCATATGTGTAGTTCCTTGCACTAACCTGCGCTCTTTATTCAAAACCATCAAGAATCTCCACTTCAGTTCCAGTCTTGGTCCTTGAAAATGTCTGTGCTCCACACATCCAATGTCTGATGTGATTGGGGTACAACTGAATATTCCAAATGGAAAAATTC
>NW_025413938.1:0-1933 GCF_002201575.2 Neomonachus schauinslandi
TTTCCAGAGACTGAAGGGCAGTCTGAAGAGTAGTAGGAGAATCAGAAGAGTGAATTATAAGGACAGCCAAAGCAGGATAGAGTTTCACAGAGAGAGGGAGTGGCTAGAGGTGTGACTGGGATGTGGGAAAGAAGAAGGAATCAATACTCTCAAATTCAGCGGAGAGTCCAAGATAATGAAGAACTAAGAATAGAGCCTTTGACTTATAAAGCACCACTGGTGTCCTCCAAAAGAGCTGCTTTAATAGAGTAAGAGAAATGGAACCCTGAGGACAAGGTCGAGAATGAGACGGGGAGAGAGAAATGCATGTCCTTTCATGGAAGTTTTGACATTCAAGTAGGTTGAGGATGGGAGCTCAGAGGCCCCCCTCCTCTGGGGCTTTGGGTGGAGCGGAACACCCAGCTAGCCATTGCCCCTGCCAGGAGACATTTCCATCTGGGACTGGTAGATGTGGTAATGATCTATATTGCTAGTAACCTGGGGCACCTGGGGGGCTCAGTCCTTTAAGTGTTCGACTCTCGATTTCCGTCCCAGGGTCGTGAGATCGAGCCCTGAGTTGGGGTCCCCACTCAGTGGGTGGTGTGCTTAAGAGTCTCTCTTCCTCTCTCTCTGCCCTCCACTCCCCACCCACACGCCACTCTCTAAATATATAATGAAGTACGTAAATAAATAAATAAATTGCTAGTAACCAAGAGTCTGAATATGAGGGATTCCTCCAGAGAGTAAGAAGACAAGGGAAGCCAGTAACCCAAACTATAAAATCCTTAGCTATAAAAGCCTTAGCTGTTTACAAAATAATTTGAGAACCCCAAGAAATAAGTATGACTGTCTCTTTGAAACAAGTTCAGCAGAAGGACAAGCAGTGAGAACAATTAGCAAATCACAATAGGAGTCCACACTTATCCAGTGCAATTGATTGTTTGTTTTAGATGCTGCTGCCACCTTGATTAAAGCACCAGGTGAGGCCCCTGATTGGCTTGAAAGCCGACACTTGAAATCAACCCGTGCAGTTTCAGCGAAATTATTAAATTAAGGTTAACAAATTGGCTTCAGCTCACGTGTCAACTCTGATGAGTTGGTTGTGGCTGCTAAACTGCACAGGGTTAAGAGAGATTGCGGTTAGTCAGGAAAGGGTACCTTTTGATGAGCCACTTTTGACCTGGGTGTTGTAGGGGAATGTGGTAGCATTGATACTTGCCCATCTTCCATCTTCCTACTAAGTAATTATCGCTCACAGTAGAAGATTCGTGACACTGTAAAATTTGCTCTTTGTCTTTCTACACATTAAGTTTAGTTGAGGCAGAAACCTGGGTTACAAATGCAAAACGGTCTCATGATAGAGAACCACCAATGAATAAGAACAAAGTCTGGAAGTGTAATTGAGAATGCATCTGGAGTAAATGAGGGTGGGGCAGAGAAGAGGATACAGGACCAAGAGAGAGGCACAAACAGACCCACAGAGAGGGGCAGGAATAGAAAGGGAAACAGAGGAAGATGGGTCTCCATTCTCTTCCCATTTTTCTCCTCCCCAGGTCTTCTCTTATTTTCCCTTTGTCCGTTCTCCATCTGGATTTGGCAGCCTGGGGTCCAATCTGGTACGTGCACCATCCATCCTGCAAGCGATTCATAAGAACTCCTTCTTGAGTTTCACATGACATCAGAGGCACAGGATAACTGCACAAAGAATTCCTCTGGTCAGTGACTAAAATCTGCTTGAATCTTCAATGTCGAAAACTTGTACCTTTCATGGATAACAGATAAGCCAGCAATTGAACCATATGTGTAGTTCCTTGCACTAACCTGCGCTCTTTATTCAAAACCATCAAGAATCTCCACTTCAGTTCCAGTCTTGGTCCTTGAAAATGTCTGTGCTCCACACATCCAATGTCTGATGTGATTGGGGTACAACTGAATATTCCAAATGGAAAAATTC
>NW_025413939.1:0-1101 GCF_002201575.2 Neomonachus schauinslandi
CACTTCAGCCATCCAGTAACTGTTTAGGCTGCTGATTCCATTGAAGTAAGTTAGAAGAAATTGTAGTGCCTTGATCAGTTTACCACAACTCACATTTCGAAGTAAAACCTGCCACTAGTCTCAGACATTATATGTAAAAGTGTGTGTTTCATTCCAATGATGATGTAGACTAAATTGCATTTTTACATGCCTATATTTTTATAGGCATACTTCTGAACTGGCTAGGTTATAGTGATATTACTTAAGTGATTGGGCAAAAAGAATATAGAGGTATGCATTTGAGATTTATCTGCTCTTATATTGACTTTAAATCATCTCAAGTCTATGAGGACAAAGCGGTTGTGGGTCATCTTGGCGAAGTAACATAGAATCAAGTTTAAGTCGTAGCCCAGTGTGTCCTCTCCCTGAGAGAGCATGACCTCCAGGATCCTTATCTTCTTTTTTTTCTTTTAAGATTTTATTTATTTACTTATTTATTTGAGAGAGAGAGGGAGCACGAGCAGTGGGAGGGGCCGAAGGGGTGGGATGAGCGGAGTGGGCGAAGGGTTAGAGGGGGAGGGGCTAGCAGACTCCCTGCTGATCAGGGAGCCCAAGTCAGGGTTCAATCCCAGGACCCCAAGTCAGACACTTAACCAACTGAGCCACCCAAGCACCCCAGGATATTTGTATTCCTAACTGGAGTAGGAAACATGTACATTTCTTCCTCATTTTATCATCAGAATTTTACATTATGCTTAGCAATAATCATATTCAGCAATATGTTTAGAATGATCAGAGGTTGTAAAATAGGTAAGGTATTTCAAAAATGCAAATACATGGTGATAAATATATGCAGTTCTGTTAAAGTAAAATATTTAAGGGCACCTGGGTGGTTCAGTCAGTGAAGTGTCTGACTCTTAATTTTGGCTCCGGTCATGATCTCAGGGCCCTGAGTTAGAGCCTTGTGTTGGGCTCCATGCCCAGCATGGATTCTCTCCCTCTTCCTCTGTCTCTCTCTGAAAAAGAAAAAAATAAAATAATAAAATTAAAAATTAAATTAAATTAAGATTTTGTAAGTTGTATAACCCCACAACAGTGATGGTTATTAAAAACATTATTTGG
>NW_025413939.1:1111-1932 GCF_002201575.2 Neomonachus schauinslandi
TTATTTGACAATTTGTTTAAGTAGAAATTTGTGACTTTCAATTTATGGATCTAAGAGTAGGAAACTAGTTCCCAAATCTACCAAGGTTGTGAATAAACATGGGAATAGTGTTTCTTCTCTTTGACAGATGTTCTGATTTTGGCATAAAGCACACTTTAAGTGCATGTGATTTTAATTTTTTTAACTCATATTAAAGTCCATTATCATTAATGCACTGGAACTGCATTTACTTAGACTCCTTTAGGATTGGAGTCTGGACTTGTTTACATATGTTGGTGAGTATAGTATGAAAGCTGTTAATTCTAAATATATTTATTTTATATTAATGCCAATTGAACTTTCCTTTAGAATTTCGCCCATACCAGGGAACTGACTAGGGATAGGAGGAGGAGGAAGAAGAAGAGGCTGGTTGGTAGGGAAATCTTATTTTGTGTAGAAAGGAGATTCAGGATGCCTTTTAGGTGGTTCTAAGCTAAACACTCATTTTTTTCTTTTCCTACATCTATCAGGTAAAATACTGTTATTTATGTACTTACAATCCACTCTAGGTGACGTAGCCTAAAATGAGTCCTTTAAATTTATGAAAAATTTTAACAGCATTTAATGTTGTTGATACTTAGCAGAGTATTATCTTTTGGAATAAGAGGAGAGAGAAAAACTGTTTAGGTTTGTATATTTTTAACAAAAGGCCTAAGAACTATGTCCTTTTTGCAAAGAAAAATATATATTATTTATATATATAGTAAAATTTATTTGTAGTTATATAAATAAATCTGTATAAACTTTACATATATATTCTAATTTGACAGGTTAATTTAAAC
>NW_025413940.1:0-1932 GCF_002201575.2 Neomonachus schauinslandi
CTGGGGGTGCCTGAGTGTGGCAGAGCTCCCAGGTATCGGAGCAGGGAAGCCGGCTGCAGAGGCGGAACCCAGGCGCGGGCTCTCAGCTCGGGGTTGCCATAGACCGTGATCCGCGGCACAGTCGGGCCACTGCTCCTCCAGCAGGGACCCAACAAGCGGCAGATCCGGGGAGACTCACCTTCCTCCCCCGGGAGGAGGCGCGCGGGAGTGCACCGCAGGGATCTGCTGGGTTTGGAGACTCCACCCGGGGTCGGGAGCCAGAGATAGAAACGCGCGGTCACAGGCCGGGTGAGCACGGAGTGCGGCTGGAGACCGGGGAGACGGGAGTGACTGACGGCTTTTCTCTGGGGGCTCACTGAGAAGCGGGACCCCGAGTTCTCGGCTCCTCCGGGGCGGAGATTGGGAGGCCGCCATTTTCACTCTCCGCCTCCAAAGCTGTACGGAAAGCTCGCAGGGAACAAAAGCCCCAGAGAGCAAACCCCAGCAGATTACTTAGCTGGGAGGGGGCAAGGGCGGGGCAATTCTGCCTCCGGCAAAGACATTTGGAAACCACGGCAACAGGCCCCTCCCCAGAAGATCAGCGAGAACAGCCAGCCAAGACCAAGTTTACCCATCAATGAGAACGGCAGAACTCCAGCTCTAGGGGACTACTGCACATAGAATTCATGGCTTTTTTACCATGATTCTGTAGTCTTTCAAAGTTAATTTTTTTTTAACTGTCTTTTTTTCTTTTTTTATTCTTTTTGAATTTTTCTTTTTCCCTTTTTCAACCAACATCTTATCAATCCCTTTTTTTAAAAAAAAAAAAACATTTTTATTTTTCATTTTTAGAGTCATATTCTATCCCTTCATAGTAGTTACCCATATTTTTGGCTTATATATATAAGTTGTTCTCTCTTTAAAATTTTGAGATAGTTTCTTCTAACAGATCAAAATATACCCTAAATCTCTAGTATATGGTGTTTTCTGTTCCCCTGCCTGATCACATCCTCTCCCTTTTTTTTTTCTTTTTTTAAATCCTCTTCTTTCTTTTTTCAAACAACTTCTTATCAATTCCTTTTATAAAATTTTTTATAATTTCCATCTTTACAGTCATATTCCATCCCTTCATCATATCAACCCTTATTTTTGTACATATATAAGTTTTTCTTTCTTTAAAATTTTGGGAGGCACTTTCTTCTAAAAGACCAAAATACACCCCAAATCTAGTGTGTGGCACTGATCATATTTGATCACATTCTGGTTTTTTTGTTGTTGTTTTGTTTTGTTTGTTTTTGTTTTTATCTTTATCTTTTTCTTTTTTTTCTTTTTCTTTTTTCTCTCTTTCCCTTTCTTTTCCCACTGCTTCAGGTTTTTTCTGATTTGTTTAGAGTATATTTTCTGGGGACGTTGTTACTCTGCTAGCATTTTGTTCTCTCATTAATCTATTCTCCTCTGCACAAAATGACAAGACGGAAAAAATCACCTCAACAAAAAGAACAAGAGGTAGTACCGACTGCCAGGGACCTACTCAATACGGACATTAGTACGATGTCAGATCTAGAGTTCAGAATCATCACTTTAAAGATACTAGCTGGGCTTGAAAAAAATATGGAAGTTATTAGAGAAACCCTTTCTGGAGAAGTAAAAGAACTAAAATCCAACCAAGTAGAAATCAAAAAGGCTATTAATGAGGTGCAATCAAAAATGGGGGCGCTAACTGCTAGAATAAATGAGGCAGAAGAGAGAATCAGTAATATAGAAGATGAAATGATGGAAAATAAAGAAGCTGAGAAAAAGAGAGATAAACAACTACTGGATCACGAGGGCAGAATTGGAGAGATAAGCGATACCATAAGACGAAACAACATTAGAATAATTGGGATCCCCGAAGAAGAAGAAAGAGAGAGAGGGGCAGAAGGTATAATGGAGCAAATTATAGCAGAGAACTTC
>NW_025413941.1:0-1930 GCF_002201575.2 Neomonachus schauinslandi
ATAATTTTTCCTAGGGGAAACGGATGAATAGAGGAGGTAAATGATGAAATCAAATACATCCATCTAATTTGGGATTCGAGCAGGAACCAAATTTCAAGAGTCTTGGAAAATTCATCATATATTCTGCATAATTAATATTTGATAGAGAGACTTACATAAGTATAGAAAATGTACATTCTCAGAGGAAATTAAAGAAATACATTAAACAAAGTAATTATTTTGATATCTTTACAACTGGATTTATTTTTTCTTTGTAACATAAATCACCAGTTAGAATATGGTAATAAATAATTGTAGGATAATAATGAAAATTGTCTGTATTTCAGTTTGAAAATTTTAAGCGAGAACAGTAAGACTACCATTATCCCTTGGAATCACTGATATATGTTCTTCCAGATATCATTCTAAAATATAACCCAAAAGAAAATGAAAAACACCTTATTTCCACAAAATATTTTTCATATTTTTTCAATGATTAAGAAGTTATATCATGAAAGTGTTAAAATTACCACTATAAAACACAATATAACAGCAAAATGGTATTAAATTGAGAGAAGCAAATCCATGTTTAAAAATTTATAAAATCTTTTTGACAAAGAGTAAAAGAAAAAAGTTTCAGTGTCATTGAGTGATATCCTCATATTTTAATTTCTCAGTTTTTCTATGGATGCTTTTCCATGGGTTATTACTCCTTAAAATTACAGAACTAAATAGACAAAACCAAAAGCACTAGAGAACATTTTTTATGCACCCAATTTCAAAGTCCTCGAACTCACCTGTTTCAGCGGAAGCCACCATAAAGAGGTGCCTAATGGTCCATAGCTCCGGCACCCAAACCACTATTAGGAATTCAGAAAGTGCTTCCCTTCTCATATAAAGTGTGTGTCACCTGGCTAAAACCTAAGGAGTTCTGAGTTCCAGGCTCTGGAAATGCCCGTAGGAAGGTATTTAAAGTAATACAGATGACCCAACACCTTCTCCATTTATTATCTCCATGTGGCTTATTTTAAAATCTCAGGAGAGTTGATCCCTGAAGAAATGTCCTGTTTGACTCACATAATGCTAAAACCAGGATATGACGAACGTAAAAGTGGCAGCTGCTGCATAATAGTCTTAAAGGAGGGAAAGGATGCAAACTACCCAGAAATGCCTTCAATCCTGCCAGCCTATATTTTAGCAATAACCAATGCGTCAGGAAAATCTGGCAATTACATAGAGGACAGAGTGAAATATATCCGCCCTCTAAAAAAAATCTTCCAAAAAGGGAAGACTAAATTCAACCTTTATGTTCTTCAAACTTTCAGATATATGATTTGGGATAAGTTACATGTGCAGTCTAAGCTCCAGCTTAATCATCTATAAAAGGCGGATAATAATGTCTCTTTATAGTGTTATTTATTGAGTTAAATTATACAGTGAATAGGAAGCACTAGATATATCAAATATATATTTGCTTTCTTCTTTCTTTTTGCTCAAGCAGAGATTTGTTGTTTTTTGTTTGTTTGTTTGATAGATAGTAATGAGGGAAGGAAATAAAAAAAATATACCTGGCAACAAATGCTTTCATAAAAGTTGGAGATCATCACAATGGTTTACTAATGACCCAAACATAACTATTCAGTATTACCTAAAGTTAATTAAATTAAATTCTTAATTTTAGTAGAATTCCCCAAAACAATATATAAAGGGTTTTTGAAATTTTATCTTTATACAGGTATTTACCAATAGATACAGTCAATGAAGTGAGACATGAGAGGAAAAAAATATATATATATTATATATGTATATATATGCATATATACATGACTCCTATATATATGAATCAAAGGCTGGCAATTCTGGATAAGTTACTTAAATAAGAGAAAACAGCAATATTGACTAAAAATGATATAAATAACAGCACTAGCAATTATCAAAAGTATATTTATTG
>NW_025413942.1:0-1929 GCF_002201575.2 Neomonachus schauinslandi
GTTACTGCCTATGTTCTCCTCTAGGATTTTGATGGATTCCTATCTCATATTGAGGTCTTTCATCCATTTTGAGTTTATCTTTGTGTATGGTGTTAGAGAATGGTCGAGTTTCATTCTTCTGCATGTGGCTGTCCCATTTTCCCAGCACCATTTATTGAAGAGACTGTCTTTTTTCCATTGCATGTTTTTTCCTGCTTTGTCAAAGATTATTTGACCATAGAGTTGAGAGTCCATATCTGGGTTCTCTATTCTGTTCCATTGGTCTGTATGTCTGTTTTTGTGCCAGTACCATGCTGTCTTGGTGATCACAGCTTTGTAATATAGCTTGAAATCGGGCAACGTGATGCCCCCAGCTTTGTTTTTCTTTTTCAACATCTCTTTGGCGATTCGGGGTCTTTTCTGATTCCATACAAATTTTAGGATTGTTTGTTCCAGCACTTTGAAAAATGTCATTGGAGTTTTGATCGGGATGGCATTGAAGGTATAGATTGCTCTGGGTAGCATAGACATTTTAACAATGTTTATTCTTCCGATCCATGAGCATGGAATATTTTTCCATCTTTTTGTGTCTTCTTCAATTTCTTTCATGAGTGTTCTGTAGTTCCTAGAGTATAGATCATTAGTTTCTCTTTTTTTCCCAAGTTTTTATTTGAGTTCCAGCTAGTTAACATACACTGTAGTCGTGTTAGTTTCAGATGTCAAATTTAGTGATTCATCACTTACATTCAAACTCATTAGTTTCTTTTTTCTTATGTTTCAGGTTTTAATTAATTAATTAATTTTTTAGTGTTCTGTGATTCATTGTTTGCATATAACACCCAGTGCTCCATGCAATACATGCCCTCCTTAATACCCATCACCAGGCTTATCCATCCCCCCACCCCCCTACCCTCTGAAACCCTCAGTTTGTTTCCTGTAGTCCATAGTCTCTCATGGTTCATCTCCCGCTCTGATTTCCCCCCCTTCATTTTTCCTTTCCTTCTCCTAATGTCCTCCACGCTATTCCTTATGTTCCACATATAAGTGAAACCATATGATAATTGACTTTCTCTGCTTGACTTATTTCACTTAGCATAACCCCCTCCGGTTCCATCCATGTTGATGCAAATGGTGGGTATTCATCCTTACTGGTGGCTGAGTAATAGTCCATTGTATATATGGACCACATCTTCTTTATCCATTTGTCTGTTGAAGGGCATCTCGGCTCCTTCCACAGTTTGGATATTGTGGACGTTGCTGCTATGAACATTGGGGTGCATGTGGCCCTTCTTTTCACTACATCTGTATCTTTGGGGTGAATACCCAGTAGCACAATTGCTGGGTCCTAGGGTAGCTCTATTTTTAAATTTTTGAGGCACCTCCACACTGTTTTCTGAAGTGGCTGTACCAACTTGCATTCCCACCAACAGTGTAAGAGGGTTCCCCTTTCTCCACAACCTCTCCAACATTTGTTGTTTCTTGCCCTGTCCATTTTTGCCATTCTAACTGGTGTAAGGTGGTATCTCAGTGTGGTTTTGATTTGGATTTCCCTGATGGCTAATGATGATGAACATTTTTTCATGTGTCTGTTAGCCATTTGTATGTCTTCTTCAGAGAAGTGTCTGTTCATGTCTTCTGCCCACTTTTTGACTTGATTATTTGTTTTTTGGGTGTTGAGTTTGAGAAGTTCTTTATAGATCTTGGATACCAGCCCTTTATCTGTAGAGTCATTTGCAAATATCTTCTCCCATTCTGTGGGTTGCCTCTTTGTTTTGTTGACTGTTTCCTTTGCTGTGCAGAAGCTTTTTATCTTGAGGAAGTCCCAAAAGTTCATTTTTGCTTTTGTTTCACTAGCTTTTGGAGATGTATCTTGAAAGAAGTTGCTGTGGCCGATGTCAAAGAGGTTACTGCCTATGTTCTCCTCTAGGATTTTGATGGATTCCTATCTCA
>NW_025413943.1:0-1929 GCF_002201575.2 Neomonachus schauinslandi
TGAGATAGGAATCCATCAAAATCCTAGAGGAGAACATAGGCAGTAACCTCTTTGACATCGGCCACAGCAACTTCTTTCAAGATACATCTCCAAAAGCTAGTGAAACAAAAGCAAAAATGAACTTTTGGGACTTCCTCAAGATAAAAAGCTTCTGCACAGCAAAGGAAACAGTCAACAAAACAAAGAGGCAACCCACAGAATGGGAGAAGATATTTGCAAATGACTCTACAGATAAAGGGCTGGTATCCAAGATCTATAAAGAACTTCTCAAACTCAACACCCAAAAAACAAATAATCAAGTCAAAAAGTGGGCAGAAGACATGAACAGACACTTCTCTGAAGAAGACATACAAATGGCTAACAGACACATGAAAAAATGTTCATCATCATTAGCCATCAGGGAAATCCAAATCAAAACCACACTGAGATACCACCTTACACCAGTTAGAATGGCAAAAATGGACAGGGCAAGAAACAACAAATGTTGGAGAGGTTGTGGAGAAAGGGGAACCCTCTTACACTGTTGGTGGGAATGCAAGTTGGTACAGCCACTTCAGAAAACAGTGTGGAGGTGCCTCAAAAATTTAAAAATAGAGCTACCCTAGGACCCAGCAATTGTGCTACTGGGTATTCACCCCAAAGATACAGATGTAGTGAAAAGAAGGGCCACATGCACCCCAATGTTCATAGCAGCAACGTCCACAATATCCAAACTGTGGAAGGAGCCGAGATGCCCTTCAACAGACAAATGGATAAAGAAGATGTGGTCCATATATACAATGGACTATTACTCAGCCACCAGTAAGGATGAATACCCACCATTTGCATCAACATGGATGGAACCGGAGGGGGTTATGCTAAGTGAAATAAGTCAAGCAGAGAAAGTCAATTATCATATGGTTTCACTTATATGTGGAACATAAGGAATAGCGTGGAGGACATTAGGAGAAGGAAAGGAAAAATGAAGGGGGGGAAATCAGAGCGGGAGATGAACCATGAGAGACTATGGACTACAGGAAACAAACTGAGGGTTTCAGAGGGTAGGGGGGTGGGGGGATGGATAAGCCTGGTGATGGGTATTAAGGAGGGCATGTATTGCATGGAGCACTGGGTGTTATATGCAAACAATGAATCACAGAACACTAAAAAATTAATTAATTAATTAAAACCTGAAACATAAGAAAAAAGAAACTAATGAGTTTGAATGTAAGTGATGAATCACTAAATTTGACATCTGAAACTAACACGACTACAGTGTATGTTAACTAGCTGGAACTCAAATAAAAACTTGGGAAAAAAAGAGAAACTAATGATCTATACTCTAGGAACTACAGAACACTCATGAAAGAAATTGAAGAAGACACAAAAAGATGGAAAAATATTCCATGCTCATGGATCGGAAGAATAAACATTGTTAAAATGTCTATGCTACCCAGAGCAATCTATACCTTCAATGCCATCCCGATCAAAACTCCAATGACATTTTTCAAAGTGCTGGAACAAACAATCCTAAAATTTGTATGGAATCAGAAAAGACCCCGAATCGCCAAAGAGATGTTGAAAAAGAAAAACAAAGCTGGGGGCATCACGTTGCCCGATTTCAAGCTATATTACAAAGCTGTGATCACCAAGACAGCATGGTACTGGCACAAAAACAGACATACAGACCAATGGAACAGAATAGAGAACCCAGATATGGACTCTCAACTCTATGGTCAAATAATCTTTGACAAAGCAGGAAAAAACATGCAATGGAAAAAAGACAGTCTCTTCAATAAATGGTGCTGGGAAAATGGGACAGCCACATGCAGAAGAATGAAACTCGACCATTCTCTAACACCATACACAAAGATAAACTCAAAATGGATGAAAGACCTCAATATGAGATAGGAATCCATCAAAATCCTAGAGGAGAACATAGGCAGTAAC
>NW_025413944.1:0-1104 GCF_002201575.2 Neomonachus schauinslandi
CAGGAGTCCATCAAAATCCTAAAGGAGAACACAGGCAGCAACCTCTTTGACCTCAGCCGAAGCAACTTCTTCCTAGAAACATCGCCAAAGGCAAGGGAGGCAAGGGCAAAAATGAACTATTGGGACTTCATCAAGATAAAAAGCTTTTGCAAAGCAAAGGAAACAGTCAACAAAACCAAAAGACAACCAACAGAATGGGAGAAGATATTTGCAAATGACATATCAGATAAAGGGCTAGTATCCAAAATCTATAAAGAACTCATCAAACTCAACACCCAAAGAACAAAGAATCCAATCAAGAAATGGGCAGAAGACATGAAAAGACATTTTTCCAAAGAAGACATCCAAATGGCCAACAGACACATGAAAAAGTGCTCAGTATCGCTCGGCATCAGGGAAATCCAAATCAAAACCTCAATGAGATACCACCTCACACCTGTCAGAATGGCTAAAATTAACAAGTCAGGAAATGACAGATGTTGGCGGGGATGCGGAGAAAGGGGAACCCTCCTACACTGTTGGTGGGAATGCAAGCTGGTGCAGCCACTCTGGAAAACTGTATGGAGGTTCCTCAAAAAGTTGAAAATAGAGCTACCATATGATCCAGCAATTGCACTATTGGGTATTTACCCCAAAGATACAAAAGTAGGGATCCGAAGGGGTACGTGCACCCCGATGTTTATAGCAGCAATGTCCACAATAGCCAAACTGTGGAAAGAGCCAAGATGTCCATCAACAGATGAATGGATAAAGAAGATCTGGTATATATATACAATGGAATATTATGCAGCCATCAAAAGGAATGAGATCTTGCCATTTGCAACGACGTGGATGGAACTGGAGGGTATTATGTTGAGTGAAATAAGTCAATCAGAGAAAGACAAGTATCATATGATCTCACTGATATGAGGAATTCTTAATCTCAGGAAACAAACTGAGGGTTGCTGGAGTGGGGGGTGGGGTGGGAAGGATGGGGTGACTGGGTGATAGACACTGGGGAGGGTATGTGCTCTGGTGAGCACTGTGAATTTTGCAAGACTGTTGAATCTCAGATCTGTACCTCTGAAACAAATAACGCAATATATGTTAAGAAAAAAAAAAAAA
>NW_025413944.1:1204-1928 GCF_002201575.2 Neomonachus schauinslandi
ACAAATAATGCAATATATGTTAAGAAAAAAAAAGAAGAAGAAGAAGAAGGTAGCGGGAGGGGAAGAATGAAGCGGGGGAAATCGGAGGGGTAGACGAACCATGAGAGACGATGGACTCTGAAAAACAAACAGGGTTCTAGAGGGGAGGGGGGTGGGAGGATGGGTTAGCCTGGTGGTGGGTACTGAGGAGGGCACGTTCTGCATGGAGCACTGGGTGTTATGCACAAACAATGAATCATGGAACACTTCATCTAAAACTAATGATGTAATGTATGGGGATTAACATAAGAATAAAAAAAAAAAAAAAAATAGAAATTTGTAATGTGTATGATAAAAACTATTTAAATATATATACATATTTACATAAACATGTAATATCACATTTATATGAAAATGTGTCACACTGTAATTAAAAATTAACTCCAAGTGGATCGTAAAACCAAAATTATGCAACATTTAGAAGGAAATACCTGAGACTTTGGGTTAGGCACAAATTTCTTAGGTAAGACATCAGAACTACAATCCATAAAAGAACAAGGTGACAAATTGGACTTCAGTATTTAAAACTTCTGCTCCTTGAAGCTGGCGGCATCACAATTCCGGACTTCCAGCTCTATTACAAAGCTGTCATCATCAAGACAGTATGGTACTGGCACAAAAACAGACACATAGATCAGTGGAACAGAATAGAGAGCCCAGAAATGGACCCTCAACTCTATGGTCA
>NW_025413945.1:0-1927 GCF_002201575.2 Neomonachus schauinslandi
CATGATATATTCAGAGCACTAAATGAGAAAAATATGCAGCCAAGAATGCTATATCCACCTAAGCTGCCATTGTAAATAGAAGAGAGGTAAAAAGCTTCCAGGACAAACAAAAACTAAAGGAATTAGCAAACACAAAACCAGCCCTACAATAAATATTGAAAGGGGTCCTCTAAGCAAAGCGAGAGCCTAAAAGCAACATAGACCGGAAAGGAACAAAGACAATATACAGTAACAGTCACCTTACAGGCAATACAATGGCACTAAATTCCTATCTTTCAATAGTTACCCTGAATGTAAATGGGCTCAATGCCCTAATCAAAAGACACAGCTATCAGATTGGATAAAAATAAAACAAACAAACAAAAAAACAAGACCCATCAATACGCTGTCTACAGGAGGTTTATTTTAGAAGCAAACACCACCAGACAGAATGTGATGGGTGGAGAACCACTCTTCATGCTAGTGGACATGGGAAGAAAGGTGGAGTAGCCATCCTTATATCAGACATACTAGATAGTGAACCAGAGTATAATAATGATAAAGAAGGACAGTATATCATAATAAAGGGGTCTAGGCCACACATATATCTAACAATTTTAAATATTGATGCCCCTAACTTGGGAACACCCAAATATATAAACCAATTAATCACAAAATTAAAGAAATACTTTGAAAATAATACAATAATTGGAGGGGACTTTAACACCCCAATCACAGCAATGCACAGATCATCTAAGCAGATCACCAAGGAAACAGGGCTTTGCATGTCATATTGGACCAGATGGCCTTAACAGAAATGTTGAGAGCACTTCATCCTAAAACAATTAGTATTAGTAGTAGTAGTAGCATTTCAGCTGCTGAGCTAGGTCAGACAGCTTTTGGTCTGAAGGCATGTGTTTCAAGGACTGGCACTGTGTCCAATGATGTGGCGAGTCCATCTCCCAGTACTTACTTGTTTCATAAAACTCCCTCTCTGCCAGGAGTCTGGAGTCATTTTATACATTTTGCAAATCAGATGGATATTCAATTATTCATGGTCCCTGTGCTGAGCCGTGTTCTGAACACAGAGGTGTGGGGCCCAGGTGGCGGAGAATCCTCTGTGCTCTGATATCCAGGGTCCCGCTCCCATATGAGAAATGGGAATGTGCCCTGAGTAGCCAGGCCATACTCACAGTGTGAAACTGGTCTAGGAATTGCCAGGTGCATGGCAGGAGGTGTGGGCAGGTGGCTTGGAATGGGCAGGGACAGAGAAGTGGGCAGAGAATTTGAGGAATAGCAGGAAGAGCTGTGGCTAAGGGCCATTTCTCTCCTTAGTGCAGCTTCAGTCTTTGTGAGGCTTTTATAATGGCCCTGGGGCATCACAATGCCTTCTTGTGATGTCACAAGTATGTCCTGGCCAATCACCAGGACATTCTCAGGTTGTCCCCATTCGGGTGGCCAGTCACCAGGAAGCTCAGATTGCCAACGATCTATGGATTTCTCAGTGTGCCTGCTGACATCATTGTCTGGAAGTCATGTTTTAAAAGAAAGCAGATTAACTTTCCTTCAAGATGAAAAAATCATATTTGGGATGTATTCATAGTGAAGTTCATGGTGAGGGAGAAAGGACTTAACCAGCAGAAAGCTAAATGTGTCACTCATTGTCACCATTCACTAAAACGCAGACACCGATATTAATGAGGACATGGGCCATTAAGACCTCAGGAAACGTCACACTTCAGGGGTAAGTCGATCACATGGCAGTCGAGTAGATGCTACTCTCCCTTCTTCCATCAAAGCTTAAGTAAAAGTGTAGAAAATGGTAGATATTATGTTTGGTATATCTTCGCACAATAAACCTAAAACTAGAAAGGATAAAGCTTTGTCAGAAGTCATTACCCGCTTGACAAAACAACATTCAGCTCTCATAGAAGGGGGGTGACAAAAT
>NW_025413946.1:0-1927 GCF_002201575.2 Neomonachus schauinslandi
GCCCTTTATCTGATATGTCATTTGCAAATATCTTCTCCCATTCTGTCAGTTGTCTTTTGGTTTTGTTGACTGTTTCCTTTGCTTGGCAAAAGCTTTTTATCTTGATGAAGTCCCAATAGTTCATTTTTGCCCTTGCTTCCCTTGCCTTTGGCGATGTTTCTAGGAAGAAGTTGCTTTGGCTGAGGTCAAAGAGGTGGCTGCCTGTGTTTTCCTTTAGGATTTTGATGGACGCCTGTCTCACATTGAGGTCTTTCAACCATTTGGAGTCTTTTTTTGTGTGTGGTGTAAGGACATGGTCCAGTTTCATTCTTCTGCATGTGGCTATCCAATATTCCCAACACCATTTGTTGAAGAGACTGTCTTTGTTCCATTGGACATTCTTTCCTGCTTTGTCAAAGATGAGTTGACCATAGAGTTGAGGGTCCATTTCTGGGATCTCTATTCTGTTCCATTGATCTATGTGTCTGTTTTTGTGCCAGTACCATGCTGTCTTGATGATGACAGCTTTGTAATAGAGCTGGAAGTCCGGAATTGTGATGCTGCCAGCTTTGCTTTTCTTTTTCAACATTCCTCTGGCTATGTGGGGTCTTTTCTGGTTCCATACAAATTTTAGGATTATTTGTTCCATTTCTTTGAAGAAAGTGGATGGTATTTTGATGGGGATTGCATTGAATGTGTAGATTGCTCTAGGTGGCATTGACATCTTACAATATTTGTTCTTCCAATCCATGAGCATGGAACGTTTTTCCATTGCTTTGTGTCTTCCTCAATTTCTTTCATGAGTATTTTATAGTTTTCTGAGTAAAGATCCTTTGTCTCTTTGGTTACATTTATTCCTAGGTATGTTATGGTTTTGGGTGCAATTGTAAATGGAATCGACTCCTTAATTTCTCTTTCTTCTGTCTTGTTCTTGGTGTATAGGAATGCCACTGACTTCTGTGCATTGATTTTATATCCTGCCACTTTACTGAATTCCTGTATGAGTTCTAGCAGTTTTGGGGTGGAGTCTTTTGGGTTTTCCACATAAAGTATCATATCATCTGCAAAGAGTGAGAGTTTGACTTCTTCTTTGCCAATTTGGATGCCTTTGATTTCTTTTTGTTGTCTGATTGCTGTGGCTAGGACTTCCAAAACTATGTTGAATAGCAGTGGTGATAGTGGACATCCCTGCCGCGTTCCTGACCTTAGGGGGAAAGCTCTCAGTTTTTCCCCATTGAGAATGATATTCGCTGTAGGTTTTTCATAGATGGCTTTTATGATATTGAGGTATGTACCCTCGATCCATATACTCTGAAGAGTTTTGATCAAGAAAGGATGCTGTACTTTGTCAAAAGCTTTTTCTGCATCTATTGAGAGGATCATATGATTCTTGTTCTTTCTTTTGTTAATGTACTGTATCACATTGATTGATTTGCGGATGTTGAACCAACCTTGCAGCCCAGGGATAAATCCCACTTGGTCATGGTGAATAATCCTTTTAATGTACTGTTGGATCCTATTGGCTAGTATTTTGGTGAGAATTTTTGCATCCATGTTCATCAGGGATATTGGTCTTAATTCTCCTTTTTGATGGGGTCTTTGTCTGGTTTTGGGATCAAGGTAATGCTGGCCTCAGAAAATGAGTTTGGAAGTTTTCCTTCCATTTGTATTTTTTGGAATAGTTTCAGAAGAATAGGTATTAATTCTTCTTGAAATGTTTGGTAGAATTCCCCTGGGAAACCATTTGGCCCTGGGCTTCTGTTTTCTGGGAGATTTTTGATGACTGCTTCAATTTCCTTGGTGGTTATAGGTCTGTTCAGGTTTTCTATTTCATCCTGGTTCAGTTTTGGTAGTTGATACATCTCTAGGAATGCCTCCATTTCTTCCAGGTTATCTAATTTGCTGGCATAGGGTTGCTCATAATATGTTCTTATAATTGTTTGTATTT
>NW_025413947.1:0-1924 GCF_002201575.2 Neomonachus schauinslandi
AATAAGTGACACCATGAAGCGTTCCAACGTCAGAATAATTGGAATCCCGGAGGGAGTGGAGAGAGAGAGAGAACTAGAAGATGTATTTGAGCAAATTGTAGCTGAGAACTTCCCTAATCTGGGGAATGAAACAAACATTCGCATCCTAGAGTCAGAGAGGACCCCTCCCGAGATCAAGGAAAACAGGCCAACACCCCGGCATGTAATAGTACAACTTGCAAATCTTAGAACCAAGGAAACCATCTTAAGGGCAGTTAGGGGGAAGAGATTCCTTACGTACAGAGGGAGGAACATCAGAATAACGTCAGACCTATCCAGAGAGACCTGGCAAGCCAGAAAGGCCTGGCAAGACATATTCAGGATACTAAATGAGAAGAACATGCAGCCAAGAATACTTTATCTGGCAAGGCTGTCATTTAGAATGGATGGAGAGATGCAGAGCTTCCACGACCGGCAGAAACTGAAAGAATATGTGACCACTAAGCCGGCCCTGCAAGAAATATTAAAGGGGGTTCTATAAAAGGAGAAAGACCCCAAGAGTGATCTACAACAGAAATTTACAGGGACAATCTATAAAAACGTCTTCACAGGCAACACGATGTCAATTAATTCATATCTTTCAATAATCACTCTCAACATGAATGGCCTAAATGCTCCCATAAAACGGCACAGGGTTGCAGATTGGATAAAAAGGACCCATCCATATGCTGCCTACAAGAGACTCATTCTGAACCTAAAGATACATCCAGACTGAAAGTGAAGGGTTGGAGATCCATTTTCCATGCCAGCAGACCTCAAAAGAAAGCTGGGATAGCAATTCTTATATCAGACAAATTAGATTTTAAACTAAAGTCTGTAATTAGAGACACAGAAGGACACTATATCATTCTTAAAGGGTCTATCCAACAAGAAGATCTAACAATTGTAAATATCTATGCCCCCAACATGGGAGCAGCCATCTACATAAGCCAACTGTTAACCAAAATAAAGAGTCTATTGATAACAATACATTAATTGTAGGAGACCTCAATACTCCACTCTCAGCAATGGACAGATCATCTAAGCAGAAAATCAGCAAGGAAACAAGAGCTTTGAATGATACACTGGACCAGATGGACCTCATAGATATTTACAGAACATTCTACCCTAAAACAACAGAATACTCATTCTTCTCAAGTGCACATGGAACTTTCTCCAGAACAGACCACATACTGGGTCACAAATCAGGTCTCAACCTACACCAAAAGATTGAGATTATTCCCTGCATATTCTCAGACCACAATGCTTTAAAACTGGAACTTAATCACAAGAAGAAATTTGGCAGAAATTCAAACACTTGGAAACTAAAGACCACTCTGCTCAAGAATGTTTGGGTCAACCAGGAAATCAAAGAAGAACTTAAACAATTCATGGAAATCAATGAGAACGAAAACACATCGGTCCAAAACCTATGGGATACTGCAAAGGCGGTCCTAAGGGGAAAATACATAGCCATCCAAGCCTCACTCAAAAAAATAGAAAAATCCCGAATTCACCAACTAACTCTACACCTTAAAGAACTAGAGAAAAAGCAACAAACAATGCCTAAGCCATGCATTAGAAAAGAAATAATTAAAATTAGAGCAGAAATCAATGAATTAGAAACCAGAAACACAGTAGATCAGATCAATGAAACTAGAAGTTGGTTCTTTGAAAGAATTAATAAGATCGATAAACCACTGGCCAGACTTATCCAAAAGAAAAGAGAAAGGACCCAAATTAATACAATTATGAATGAAAGGGGAGAGATCCCGACTAACGCCAAGGAAATAGAAACAATTATTAGAAATTGTTATCAACAACTATATGCCAATAAACTGAGCAATCTGGATGAAATGGAGGCCTTCCTGGAAACCTATAAGCTGCCAAGACTGAAACAGGAAGA
>NW_025413948.1:0-544 GCF_002201575.2 Neomonachus schauinslandi
TGGCTCTGCTTACCAGCTGCTGTGCTCCCCAAAGTCTGCGCACTCCAAGGACACTGTTTGGAAAACACATTTAAACCCAGCAATAGGGGCAGAGTAAACTTAGGAATCACTTTAAATAATAATGCTAATATGCTATGTGATTCACAACCAACGTGACTTTCCTAAGTGATCAATCAACCCAGCTTCTCATTTCCGTGTCGCCCGGCACAGCTACATCTCTGCGGATTGGAGGGTACCAAGGAGCAATGCCCTGCGAGCGGGGACCCTGTGCACAGGACGCGATCCTCTTACCGCAGCTGCCCGGCGTCTGCTGGGGGAGACAGTGCAGAGCTGCGAACACACAACTGCAAAGGTGGCAGCGGTGGCAGGTCCAGGCTCCGTGTATCAGGGCGCCGCATTCCCTGAGTGGACAGAGTCGCAGCATCAGCGGGGTTGGTGGGCAAGCGCTACCCACGCCCCTCCACGCCCCGCCCCTCGTGTCCGGACCCCTCCACGCCCCGCCCCGCCCCTCCACGCCCCGCCCCTCCACACCCCGCCCCTCCAC
>NW_025413948.1:644-1924 GCF_002201575.2 Neomonachus schauinslandi
CCACGCCCCGCCCCTCCACACCCCGCCCCTCCACGCCACTCCACGCCCCTCCTCGCCCTGCCCTTCGTGTCCATGCCGCACCAAGCCCCACCCCGCCCTGCCCCCAGCCCTTCGTGTCCGCGCCCCTCGGTGCCCCCCCACGCCCCCAACCCCTACCCCGCGCCCTCCGACCGCGCCCGCTCCCCTCCACAAGGTCAAGCCCCGCTGCTCCCCCTGCCCAACGCTCAGCCCGCTCCCGCAGGCACACACCTCTGCCTCTGGTCGGGCTCGCAGTAACGGCCGGTGCAGTGGGCGGGGCCTACGCAGCAGCTGCCCAGGACGCAGGTGCCGCCATTCCTGCAGCAGCGCAGCGGCGGGGGCGCGCCTGCCAGGGGTCACCTGGGTGTTGGCGTGGGCTGCCTCCTGGCCCTTCGCGGTGACGCCCCCAGAGAGCGCCTCATGAGCCTCCCCCGAGAGGCAGGAAACTTCCCCTCCATGCCCATGTGTGTTTGCTCAGCTAAACCCTGCTTGTTAACTTAAGGATTCACAACGAACTGCCAGGGGTCCTGGAGGGTCAGGAACCGGCTCAGGACCCAAGGAGAAACCCTGGCCCCAGCAAGTAGCATTTTCTCTCTTCCTTCCTTTCGTATGTGAAAGTCAGGCTGTGACTTGCCTGGACAGGGATTAAAACCAGGCCTTCAGGGCGGGGACCACGCACAGCTTTTGATGACTACAGAAAACCCTCCCAACCCCTTGTCCCCCCCAGAGGGACATCATCATCCCCCCCGCCCCCAGCCAGAGACCTGGGGTCTGGAGCCGGAGGGTCTGCAATAAGCCGAACAAGGGTGCGCTTTGCACTTGGAGTGGGATCGTTGTTTGGAATATGTTTCAATCACACTCCTCTAGACCTGTGTGCAAATGCAACACTGTACCAATGAAAGGGCACAACTTGTCTTCACAGCAAAGGAGCACGTCGCTCGCACACAGTTTTCACTTTATAGTAGATCATCATGTGAAGATGATAAAATGAACTCTGTTGGGGTTTTCATTTTATTCTTAATGTATTCCAGGTTGCTCTCAGATCCTAAACTGGGAGACCAGTGACGGAGATGACCACAAAGCTATTTGGGGGACAAGGCGACTTACCACCTTGGAAAGCCCTGAGGTAGGGACTTGAATCCTGGGGCCTCCAGCCATCCATGCTTCCATTCCCCTCCCCAGAGTTATTGAGGGTCCAGTTGAGTGTTTTCTGCTGGAGCTTCTGGGCTGTAGCATTGTTGATTTCTTCTCTGTTACCCTTA
>NW_025413949.1:0-1923 GCF_002201575.2 Neomonachus schauinslandi
GTTTTGTTGATCTGTTCTATTGTTTATTCATTTTCTACATAATTCATCTATTTCTGCTCTAATCTTTACTGTTTCCTTCCTTCTGCTAGTTTGGGGTTTGTTTGAATTCTTCTTCTAGTTCCTTTAGGTGTAAGTTTAGGTGTTTATTTAAGATTTTTCTTCCTTATTGAGGTAGGCCTGTATTGCTCTAAACTGCCCTCTTAGAACACCTTTTGCTGATGTATTTTGGACAGTATTGTCTTCATTTTCTTTTGTTTCCAAGGACTTTTTAAATTGTTCTTTGATTACTTGGTTGACCCATTCATTGTTTCGTAGCATGCTATTTAACCTCCATGTATTTTTGGAATTTCTGGAATTTTTCTTGTGTTTGGTTTTGTTTCTTTCTTTGTCTATTTTTCTTGTGGTTGATTTCTAGGTTTTATGGCATTGTGGTCAAAAAAGATGCATGGTATAACTTTGATCTTTATGAATTTGTTGATGCTTTTTTTGTGGCCTAATATGTGATCTGTTCTGGAGAATATACCATGTGCACTTGAAAAGAATGTGTATTCTGCTGTTTTAGAATGGACTGTTCTGAATAATTCTGTTAAATCCATCTGGTCGAATGTTCATTCAAAGCCATTGTTTCCTTGTTTATTTATTTATTTATTTACTTACTTATTTATTTATTTATAGAGTGGGGCAGAGGGAGAGGGAGAGGGAGAATCTTCAGCAGGCTCCATGAGTGGAGGCTGACACGGGGGCTTCCTCTCACAACCGTGAGATCATGCCCTGAGCCTAAATCAAGAGTCAGACACTTAACTGCCTGAGCCACCCAGAAGCCCCAGCTTGTTGATTTCCTGTTCAGATGATCTGTCCATTGATGTAAGTGGAGTTTTAAAGCCCTCTACTCCTATTCTATTACTATGAATTAGTTTCTTAATGTTTGTTATTAAGTATTTTATAGATATGGGTGCTCTCATGTTGGGTGCACATTTATAACGGTTATATTTTGTTGTTGGATTATCCCCTTTACCATTATATAGTGCCCTTTTTTGTATCTTGTTACAATCTTCGTTTTCAAGTCTATTTTGTCCAGTATAAGTATTGCTACTCCAGCTTTCTTTTGACACCATTTTCATGATAGATATTTCTGCATCCCTTTCCTTTCAATCTATAAGTATCTTTAGGGCTAAAATGAGTCTCTTATAGGCAGCATATAAATGGCTCTTGTTTTTTTTTTTTTTAATCCATTCTGACAGACTATGTCTTTTGACTGGAGCCATTACCCCATTTACATTCAAATTATTTGTATATGTATTTATTTATGTATTTATTAATAATTAAATACATATGTATATATTTTTATCACTTGTTTTGTGGATGATTTTGTATTTTTTTCTCTAATGCTTTCTTCTCTTGCTTTCTTTCATGGTTAAATGTGCAATAACACATTTTTGGTAACACAAATATTTTAAAAATTCCTTAACTATCATGATCTTAAATCATTTTCATA
Source organism: Neomonachus schauinslandi (assembly GCF_002201575.2). Taxonomy (NCBI): domain Eukaryota; kingdom Metazoa; phylum Chordata; class Mammalia; order Carnivora; family Phocidae; genus Neomonachus; species Neomonachus schauinslandi. The sequence goes on from NW_025413949.1 coordinate 1,496, forward strand.
GTTTTTCAACTAATACTTTTATAACTGGTAACTTTTTCAGTAAATAATTCTAATTATGAAACACATCTTTGGTATAATAATGTTAATAGTATCCCTTGTCACGGTAATTTGGAATTATTAGCACATTATAAAAAGTGAAAAGGAAATACAAAAATCAATGACCTGATGATATAAGATGAATGTACTCAAAAAAGGAGTTATGGAAACTATTTGCAGGTTTTACACACACTTATAACACACAAATACACATACACAGTGTTATTGCCTATTGATCATAACCCATTCAAAAATCTTATATACTTAATTAACAAAAATGACATAATCTTAAATGGAAGTATGCCTCCATACCATTTCCGTCAGCCAAGTAAAAGATCTAGACTCTACCCTACCCTTATTCTCTCCAAAATATAATGATAAAAACTTCTCTT
>NW_025413950.1:0-1922 GCF_002201575.2 Neomonachus schauinslandi
TAGAATTCCCCAAAACAATATATAAAGGGTTTTTGAAATTTTATCTTTATACAGGTATTTACCAATAGATACAGTTAATGAAGTGAGACATGAGAGGAAAAATATATATATATATATATTATATATGTATATATAATATATATGACTCATATATATATGAATCAAAGGCTGGCAATTCTGGATAAGTTACTTAAATAAGAGAAAAGGATATTTTACTTGAATTGAAATATTAATCAAGGAATAAAATATGGATGTGCAAAATTAGATATAAAAATGATTTCCAGCTACCGTTTTAGTGTAGTACTAAGAAAGGCACACCAATTTCTTGAATATATTTTTAATAAAATTATATTACTTGAGGATCATCTATAGCAAAGAGTTATATAGAAAGAACCATGTATACTCCTCTTTTTTATGATGTATTCATTTATTTTATAGAAGGAAAAGCAACGTGCATGAGCCTGGGGGCTGGGGTAGAGAAAGAGAGGGAGGTTTTTTGTGTTTTGTTTTGTTTTTAAAGATTTTATTTAATTGAGAGAGAGTGAGAGACAGCACGAGATGGGGGAGGGTCAGAGGGAGAAGCACACTGGATCCTGGGACCCCGGGATCATGACCAGAGCTGAAGGCAGTCGCTTAACCAGCTGAGCCACCCAGGCGCCTGAGAGGGAGAGTTTTAAGCAGTCTCCACACTGAGCTCAGAGGCCAGTGGGGCTCCATCTCAAGACCTGAGATCCTGACCTGAGCTGAAACCAAGGGTTGTATGCTTAACCGACTGGGCCACCCAGGAGCCCAAACCACATGTATTCTTAATAATTAAGCTATTCAATGAGTGGCACTGCTGCAAAGAAACAGAACAATAAATTGAAAAAGAAAACTTTTAGAATCTATAATTTGAAACGTGTTAGCGACTCTTACCACATGATGAATTTGTAAGATTGTTGTTATTTTTTTAAGTTAGGCAATAAGCCTTCCATCATTAGTGTAAAAATTCAGTTGAAAGTAGAATTTAAACACAAAAGTAACTTTTTCAACCATAATGTAAGACTTTTAACATCTTAAATTAAATGAACTCACTGCCTAATCATGGTGAAACCTCATATATTGTTTGCATAAGAACTTTAGGGAAAATTTCATCTCTAGGGCACACTTAAGTGCATTGTCTTCGTTGCAGATGATTTTTGTTAGATCTGCTACCATCACACAGAGAAAAATAAAAATAAAGAGAGATCAGGGTGAATTCTCAAAATATATTTGTTCAAATGGAAAACAAAAAACAATCCAATAACATTTAACTCATAGGTTTGCAAAAATATGACTTAATTCTATTTTACCTTTAAATATGTATATAGACGAGAGGATGTCCATGAATCAGGAGATGTTTTGTGCTAAACATAGCAACATTTTTTTCCTAAAAATAGTCTGAAGAAGATGAACATGGTTATGGAGGTAGGACCCTCACCTTTCTGAAAGTCCACAGGTTGAACACTAGTGTAACCAATCAGGGTTCTTTGTGCCCAAGTTCATAAACAAGAAGTTAGATAATGGTGTGGCACTCACTTAATATTATTCCATAGAATCAAGATCCATTAATCTTGGAATATTAAAGACACATTGAATTCTATCCAATCTCTGTAGGTAATTCTATGAGATAACTTAAGGCAACCCTTTTCCTCAAGGAAAAGCAAACATACGTTTATATATTAAAATATGTATTTATTATAAAATATATTTATGTACTTAATGATGAATATTAAACATTTTTATATTTAATATAATATGAAATATAAAACATGTCAATTTTATATATGAATAATGATTATATATAAATATAGACTGTGTATGCGAGAACAAGGAGCAAGATGAGGTTGGTTACAGTTTTGAGGAAATATACACATGCTTCTTCCAGCTTGATCTTAATGGGA
>NW_025413951.1:0-1921 GCF_002201575.2 Neomonachus schauinslandi
GAAATCATCTTTGTTCCCAATGAAAGCCCTAGGGCTGAAGGTTTCATTTTTGTGTTTCAATAAGGGACATAAATCTAATGGCTTGGGAGAAGTCTTATAATCTTTCTGCAACTGTTGAGTTGCAAGTTTTAGGATAATTAATTTTCCAAAAAAAATTTTTTTGTCTTTTTTTAAAATTTTATTTTATTATGTTAGTCACCATACAATACATCATTAGTTTTTGTTGTGGTGATCCACAATTCACTGTTTTCGGGTAACACCCAGTGCTCCATGCAGTACATGTCCTCCTTGATACCCACCACCGGGCTAACCCATCCCCCCCTTCCCCTCTAAAACCCTCGTTTTGTTTCTCAGAGTCCATAGTCTCTAATGGTTCATCTCTCCCTCTGATTTCACCCCCTTCATTTTTCCCTTCCTTCTCCTAATGTCCTCCATGCTATTCCTTATGTTCCACAAATAAGTGAAACCATATGATAATTGACTTTCTCTGCTTGACTTATTTTACTTAGCATAATCTCCTCCAGTCCCATCCATGTTGATGTAAAAGTTGGGTATTCATCCTTTCTGATGGCTGAATAATATTCCATTGTGCATATGGACCACATCTTCTTTATCCATTCATCTGTTGAAGGGCATCTCGGCTCTTTCCACAGTTTGGCTATTGCAGACATTGCTGCTATGAACATTGGGGTGCATATGGCCCTTCTTTTCACTACATCTGTGTCTTTGGGGTAAATACCCAGGAGTACAAATGCTGGGTCATAAGGTAGCTCTATTTTTAAATTTTTGAAGCACCTCCACACTGTTTTCCAAAATGGCTGTACCAACTTGCATTCCCACCAACAGTGTGAGATGGTTCCCCTTTCTTCAGAGTATAGGGAAACAGGGAACATTCCTCAAGTTCATAAAATCCATCTATGAAAAACCCACAGTGAATATCATCCTCAATAGGGAAGAGCTGAGAGCCTTTCCATTAAGATGAAGAAAACTTCAAGGATGCCCACTCTTACCACTGTTGTTCAACATAGTACTAGAAGTCCTAGCAACAGCAATCAGACAACAATGAGAAATAAGAGGTATTCAAATTGGCAAAGAAGAAGTCAAACTCTCTTTTTCGCAGATGACATGATACTTTATGTGGAAAATCAAGAAGACTCCACCCCGAAATTACTAGAACTCATCCAGCAATTCAGTAATGTGGCAGGATACAAAAAAAAATTTTAAAAAAGAAGGACCTATACCCTACATATTTTGATTCTAAGGAAGTGGCACATTTAAAATGAAGAATATCAAATTGAAATGGTCTCTTGCCAAAATTCTTAAAATATGAATTTTAATATCTGAATGAACTACTGAGTCTATTTCTGTAATTATCTCACATCATCTCAAACAAAAGAACATATCTATATATATTCAAGGTTTTTTAAAAAAATGCTGTTCCATACTGATAAGTACAAGATTTTGTTCCAAAGAGAATGCCAGGTCCTTGAAACTGAAATGTTAGAATAAAATTCTTTGTTCCATCATCATTCTCTCAATTAAAATTAACAAATTAAATTACTGGAGAATGATATGCCAACTATGACAGCACACATCAGTCTCAAACATAATTCATTCTAAAAGAATAAAATGTAAAAATAGATACCCTATTCCAGTCTATGTAAAATTATATGCTTTAGGCTGCAATCATTTGAAAATTATTTGTGGTAGTGTAGCTGAATTACTCACACATTGGAATATATGAGTTCATGAAACAGTTTATGCTGATAAGTTGTTATAGATGTATATATATGCATTTATATTTATATATAAAGTGTATATAAGTTATCTTGGAGATGAATCTCCAGATCCCACTTGAGATGCCCCAACTGACGCAAAAATGAGGTGTCTGTCAAATTTTGCCTAACAAGCTTTATGAGGA
>NW_025413952.1:0-1920 GCF_002201575.2 Neomonachus schauinslandi
ACCTTATTATATAAAAAGGAATTTAATGAAGGTCAATGATAAAGTAACTACTTCAAAGAGTTTTACCATCAGCATTGTGAACCCCAAGTCCATAAAAACCTGAGTTCTCTTGCTTCCAAGAAGTCAAATCCTAAATGCACAAGTACTTATCAACCTTCTGCTTGTGTCACAGTTGCTAATGTCCCACTGAACCAAGTAAGTCACATGGCTAAACCCAGAGTCAATGTGGGAGGGAACTATGAAAGGTCATAAATACTGGGAGCCATGATTCATTGGAGACCACCAATATAAAAGCCTACCTACCACCCTACCATTATATGTACATGCATTTTAACAATATGCTTCTTGGGGCACCTGGGTAACTCAGCCAGTTAAGTGTCTACACTTGATTTCGGTTCAGGTCATGATCTCAGGGTTGTGAGATGGAGTCCCAAGTCAGGCTCTGCACTGGGCATGGAGCATACTTGGGATTCTCTCTCCCTCTTCTTCTGCTTCTTCTCTCTCTCATTCTCTGTCTCAAAAAAAAAAAAAATGTTTCTTTGCCATCACTACATTCATGATCAATTCTTGCTGCTGTCCTTTCTTCAGTTTCTTTCTTAATTATTCATATTTCAGTTTTAGAGCCTTTTCTCAATGGCCAATCATTTTATTAAATCTTTAGATTTCAATCTAGGAAAGGAAAACTGAGTGACTTCATAACGCTCTGTGACAGATTATTATATGAGTTAGGAGGAACGGCTATACTGTTTTAATTCCCAAAAGGAGGAAAGGAAAAGGAAAAAAGCTTAAGATAGGGCAGATGAAAAGATGCAAAAAAAAAATACCTGGTGTCTCAGTTGCAACACAGACATCTGAGCAGTCCCTACAGGATCTACAGAATATATTTCAGCCATTATGTCTGCCATATTTGAATTATATCATTCCTAGAGCTTTGGAAAGACAAGCAGGACCACCTAAGTTATGACTAACATTAGAGTGTCCTCTGAGTATCAAACACAGGGATGAACAAGATGCAGTCCTTGTCTCTGAGGAGCTCATACTTAAGTGTTGGAAACAGATTGTCAAGTAACTAAAATACAGAGTTAAAAGAGAAGCATCCTATAAATAATAATGTCAAAAATAATTTTTAAATAAGAAATAAAAAAAATAATGGGCAACTGCCCTTTACTTATACCAAACTCAGTTTGGCTAACCTGAGAGAATGGGACTTAGAAAAGGAGAAACAGGGGGAAGAGAAAAAAAATTGGACATGCTTGAGAAGGACTGGGGAACAGAAGAAAATGGAATCTACATATAAGAGATAAAGAAAAGGTAATGTTTTGCCTGCTTCATTTTATCTAGACTGAAGATGGATAAGAAGTAGACTAGATAAAATTTTAAGTTCTAAACTATATTCTTGAAATCCCAATACCCACCGCCTTCTCATCCAGAAGGCATTTTATAAAGTATGGAGAATCCTATCCTGACAAAGTAGACACCATTCTTCAGATTAAGGCCAGAGGGTTGTGTGAATTGAAAGGAAGAAACTTAAGAGACTTGTCACTTAAGACATGTGACTTCTAGGCCATGTTATAGCTGCACTTGGATTAGTCTAGAGCTCTGAAACCAATATGAAAGGGTTTCACAACTCAAATATGGCAGATGAGCTCATTTTAAAAGTGCCAAATTCCTTTTATGGAATAATACAGAAAAACCGGTGGGGAACAACTATTAGTGGTATTTTTTATTGACATTCTAAACCCACACAAACATTAGTAATCTAGATAACTAGATTAGTAAAATTACATAATCTAGAATCAATGAACTAGAATGAAGAAACTCGATAAAATCAAACCTTGAGGTACATATTTTTCTATAGAATTTAGTACTTCACAGTGGCTGATTTATGAGCAATTGTAGAAATTTTGTGTTTTGAATGTT
>NW_025413953.1:0-1920 GCF_002201575.2 Neomonachus schauinslandi
GGGTTGGCAACCTCTGAGCTGGCTGGGCCTGACGCACCCATCACTTCCTTTAACCTGCCTCCCCTTCTCTTAGAGGGGTCCCCGTGCCCCTGCCCCAGGCTGGCTGCACTCCTCCCTGGACAGGGGTCAGTCTCCTGAACTGAATGGGTGAGTCTCGCATGAATGAGCACCACCCACATACAGGCAGAAGAGAGGCCTGAACAGGCCTGGAGCAGCCAGGGGCTGGGGTCTACCAGGCGCCCCCAGAGTCTGTATCCTTGGCTGAGGTGGTCCTGCGGCCCCAGCTGGGCCACCATGTCCTGCCCAGGCCCTGCCCATGCTTGCCTGGGATCCCCATCCCCCAAATGCTCAACCCCTCTCAAGCAGGGGCCCTGCCTCTCTCCGCCGCTGGCTCCTGGCCCCCTGCTCCTGTCCTCTCCTGCCATCCGTGCTTGGCACACACCCCAGACCACCAGGATGGCTCCTTCTCTCAGAGCTCAGGCTGCTCCTTCACAGAGCCTCCCCACTCCCTGGCCCCCCGAGCTCCATCCCTTGGAAGGGCTGGAAAGAAATTGGCTGGTTTGCAGGGTCTCATCCAGGGCTGCTGCCTCTGGTTCTGAACTGTCACTTGGAAGTTCTTCAAAGTCCTGAGTGGTGGGGTCTCAGAGTAGGTGACTTTAGACATCCTCAACAGCCCTACAAGGGCAGGGGTAGCTGGGATTCAGAGTGTGGGCTTCCTGAGGGCCCAGCTCAGGAAGGAGGAGAGTGACCCTGCAGCAGTGTGTGGATATCTGTGTGTGCGTGGACCCATATGTGCATGGTATTTGGATACACACGTGTAAGCTTGTGTCTGCATCTGAATGTGCTTTCCAGCCCACTTGCAAAGCTCCCTGGAAGTCAGAGGCACATTATCTCCAAGCACAGGCCTTGCCAGGTCAGGCCCTGCCCCACAGTGCTTTTCCTACACCCTGCCTGACACCCTCAAATGCACATAGTGGCTTCTAAATACAGAAAGAAAGTTGAAACTACTGATTTGAAAACCAAGGGTAGACAACTCTTTTTGCAAAAGATTTTCCCATAAGTAACCTCAGTGTGAGGGCGTGAAGGCTCGGGTCTGACTTGCTGCGAGGGGCCCCCTGCAGAGGGTCTGCCTGGCCCGGGAGGGCTTCAGGGCATGTCTCCAGGTGAGGGGTGGTTTTCTGGCATCCTCCACTCAAGAGCCAGCTGAGGGAGGAGGTTCAGCAGGACCAGCGTGTCAGCAGGGGGTGTGGGGGTCACAGAGGGAGGGGGCTTCAGGGAAGGTGGGTCCCCCTCAGGCCAGACCCCCTCCAGCCCCTTGGGTTCACTCCTTTTGGGTTGGTTGGACTCTGACCACTCCCCACTATACCTGGACTGTGAGGTACAAATCCAGATTCCCGGGCCCTCCAACAGGCTGGGGCCAGAACTCCGGGGAGCCCGGGGTGTACATTGTAGCCCGATGACCCTGAAGCCTGTAGACATGTGAACCCTTCTCCAGAAGACTGTATCTGGCTACTGAGACCCTCCCCCTGACCAGATAGTGCGGCCATTCCACAGGACCCACACACCCGGGGAGTGGCTGCCTGTCACAGCACTGTGTCCTGGCCCAGGACTCACGTATGGGTCTGGAGGGCATGGCTGAGGGCCTGGGAGCGTGGCAGAGGGCTCGAGGAAGGCAGTGGTAAATACTGCAGTGTGTCCAGGGGCTGGGAGTAGAGGGGGGCTTCAGGGTGCTGCCCAGTGTGGACAACTCTGAAGTTTGAGGGATGGTCAGAAGCACTGAGATAGCACCACTGAGCTTACAGGGGCCTGGAGTGAGGATGGAGCTGGGCAGGCCTGGGGTGAGGGATGCGGCTGGGCAGGCCTAGGGTGAAGATGAGGCTGGGCAGACTGGGCGGGGGATGGGGCTGGGCTGACCTGGGG
>NW_025413954.1:0-301 GCF_002201575.2 Neomonachus schauinslandi
ATCATGCATCAGGCACAGCACTAAGAGGCAGGCAGAGCAGCGAATAATTGCTAAGTGAAAGGATAGTTACCTGTATTTGTGGCAGATACTGGTGACTCAACGGTGATTCTCCTTCCTCCTTTTTCTTATTAGCAGAAGCGCTTCTTACTATGAAGCCACAATGCTAGATCCTTTCTTTCCCTGCTTCCTTTTCAGATATGGTGTGAACATAGGCAAGGTCAGGTGCCTGACCAATGTGACCTGAAGCTAAGTTGGCTGTGAGGTTTGGGGAGGAGGTTATTCTTTGTCACTTAAAGAGCTT
>NW_025413954.1:311-1919 GCF_002201575.2 Neomonachus schauinslandi
TTGTGGTTAAGAGTTAGCATAATGTGTGCTTTAGAACAAGGACCCTGTCTGGAGTCAGACTCCATGGGTTAGACTCCTGGCTCTGTCACTTTATCATTACGTGACCTTAGGCAAAATACCGAACCTCTCTGCCTCAGTTTTGCCATCTGTCAAATGAGGATCATAATAGTGCCCCCCTCATGGGCTCGTTATGAGGATGGAATGAATTGATCCCTGTGAAGCACTTACAATAGTGCCTGGAATAAGGTAAGTGCAGTCTAAGTGTCTGCTAAATAAATGAACATTTCACATATGCATGACACTCCTTGGTACTGGTCATTTGTTCTGCTCCTTTATTATCTTAGTATTTAGGCTTGTAGTTTTCTGACCACTGACTGTGGATATGGTAAATGCCTTTAAGATATCTATAATGATTGTCAGTATTTGTTATGTTGAACTGTATGAAATTGCCGCTTTTGGAGCCCCAAATGTCAAATATCAGCAATTTCATATGGCTCAACATAATAAACATACTTATCTTAATGGATAAAGGCAGCAACAAACTACATAAAATATGAGGCTATAATAACTTAAAGTAGAAGAGATTCATCTTCAATTTAACCAAACGTGTTGAATGAGTACTGTGTGCTAGGATATGGTGCGTACTGACATTACAAAGATGAAAGAGAGATGAATAGGGGTGAATTATAAACTCAGCCTTAATATGCTTTGTTCACTGCAGAGATAAACATATAATGGGAGATATGGAAGCACCACAAAGGAAGCAGTTATTTCTGCCTTCATGCTTTAGGGAGGCTTCACAGAGAGGGTGATATTTGTGCTGGGTTTTAAAGTAAATTCTCAGTTGGTAGATAAGAAATACAAAGGGATTCTAGGTAGACGGCAGAGTGTCTCTTAGTCAGGATGTTTTTAGTGGCAAGTGATATATACCTAATTCACAATGGCATTAGTTAAAGGAATTTACTGGTTCATGTAACTGTAAAGTGTAGTGATAGTAATGACTTCAGGAAAAGCTGGATCTAGGTACTCAAATAATGTTATCAAGAAACTGTCCATCCCCTGCTTCCATCTTCTTCTCTGATGGTTTAATTTCCAGGCAGGTTCTCTTCACATAAGAGCACCCTTAGACAGAGCATCTCTTTCTAGATAGTTCCTACAAGAGTCTCAAGACTGACCCTGACCAATCTGGCCTAGTTATTGTCCCCCACTCCCACCACAAGCCAAGCCAGAGTGACGTCCCCATCCCAGGAGATAATATCAAGGACAGGGTTTACCCAAATGGAAAAGAGAGGTTTTGATACTTAAAGGAGAGATGTTGGGTAGGCAAAACTATTTAGACAAATTGGCTTCCCACTTTCAATAGCGTGTGAAAAGGCAAATAGGACCTGGTCAGAGTTGCTGACTGTTGCATTTCCCCACATGGTAGCCAGTAGCCATGGGTGGCTCTTAAAATGGAAGTTGAAATTAGGGGCGCCTGGGTGGCTCAGTCGGTGAAGCGTCTGATCCCAGGGTCCTGGGATCGAGCCCCGCATCGGGCTCCTTGCTCAGCGGGAAGCCTGCTTCTCCCTCTCCTTCTACTGCTTCCCCCTGCTTGTGCTTTCTCACTCT